>NC_141224.1:24602557-24632557 GCF_054856515.1 Filicampus tigris | reverse complement strand
CAAACATACTTCTGTTCTGGAAGGTAAAAAAAACCGTATGTTTTTCGGCAAGTTTTATAATTAAAGATGTGTGTATGGTTTGAGCAATGCCCATTTAATTAGGGCGGCATGGCTCAGTGGTAGAGTGGTCGTTCCCCAACCAGTAGGTTGTGGGTTCAATCCCCAGCCATGGTGACCATGTTGAAATATCCTTGAGCAAGATACTAAACCCCTAGTTGCTCCTGATACTGCGTCATCAGTAGGTAGATGAGGTACAGTGTAAAGCGTTTTGAGTACCCAAGGTAGAAAAGCACTATATAAGTGACAGCCTGTTTAATTTAATGAGAAGTACGGGCACAGGTCTGTACGAGCCATTTCTGTTATGTTGATTTATTTTGGGATATTAAATAAACGGTCCCACCACTTGAGGGACTAGGGTAGTCAATTTGCAACTGCCACGGGTCTATATACAGTAATTAAAGAGACGCTTTACATTGGCACTTATATAAAAGGTTTGTATATAAAAATGACATCAGTACTAAAATGCTCCCCCCAAAAGACTTTGTAGTGATTTAAGGGCTTTTTTGTGATTAGATTTACGACAAAATTGCCCCTTTGGGGCTGGGCTTGTTATTTTTTCGGTCTCAGCGGTCTACGTCACGAGAGGGAGGCAAGTGTGGTAATATTGCTCGCTTTGTCAGTTCTGTTGTCTAAAACGGCGACCGATCACCCCCAAAATGCAAATGCACATTACTGCTCTTGTCCACTTCAACCTGTGAAAGTACAAAAGTGTTCTGCACAACAGTTTGGATTTATTTACATAAAACGTGATCTCATCATGATCACCACCACAAAATCAAAAATACCGTGGCAATCGCTTCTCCACTTACGCAAGCTAAAGCGGACAAGAGCATGAATGCGCATACGAACCCCGACTTCTTACATTTCGGACATTTAGCGGCGCTAAACTCGTGTCAACTCTCAGGAGGCAGACGGCGACTAGCAGCGGGCAAGCAATCAGGCAAGCATGGAGCTTTATTTCCCCAGCCCCCCTTCCCTCCTCGTGTCAACTCTCAGGAGGCAGACGGTGACTAGCAGCGGGCAAGCAATCAAGCAAGCATGGAGCTTTATTTCCCCAGCCCCCCTTCCCTCCCCGGCTAAAAGTAGAATAATGGTACAGCTAATAGCAACAACTAGCTTCAGGTCGTTAAAACAAAAGGCGTTAGCACAACAACATTAGCTCCTTACTGTCCGGACAGCGTGTGGAGATGATCATCAGCCTGCGTCTTCATGTCGCGGGGTTGTCTCCCAAGCAGTCGCGTGCGCTGTCCGACACCGCTTGCAGCCATGAGAGTGAAGCGGCGTCAAAGTGAGGTAAGACCTCATGGACACCGGAAGTGTCTTGAACGTGCGCATCCGACTCCACAGCAGAGTGTGGCCGCATTGGAACGCACCATTTCGGCTGTTACGTTCCATTGGACGGCGTGTTGTCGGTCGAAAGATTGTGGCCATTCCTCATCCAAATAAAGTCTTCAGTCTCTGTAAATATCCCGACTGGTGTTTAATGCCTCGCCCGTCCTAACTCTGATCATACCTGTCAACTTGTACGTTTTCCCTGTATTTTATACATTTTTTGATCATTTCAAATTGTGTACGCCAGATAAAAAAATTTGTACGGGAAAAAGAAAAAAAATTAAAAATTGTTTGTTAGACCGATCTCGTCTTGCCCGTTTCGGCTCTAATCCGTGAGCGTCCGTTAGCGATTCCGACTGCAAACTTCGGCCGACTTTCACGAGCAAAGTTCCCCCACCAACCGCCCTCACCCCTGTTGAGCGATAAACACTCTGTAAGATTCTGTATAGAAATATCCGTTCAGTTTCCTCCACCTCTCCCGCTGAGCGATAAATACTGTGTAAGATTAAAAAAAGACACAGTGTAAGATTATATACAGAAGTGTACAGGCAAATTACAACTTTTGTAAGATTCAGCACAGCCCGGGGTTGACAGGTATGTGTGATCAGCAAAGAAGCTGTGTTTTTGTTTTTGTTTTTTTTAGCAAAGAAGCAGTGTGCGCTCGTCCCAACATAAATCTATGTAGCTCTGCTCACGTCCAAATTTCCTCTTCCCATATAAATCAGCCACAGAGAGGTTAATCCTTTTGAGTGTGGTCATTAGTAGGGATGTCCACATACATTTTGGTGCCAATTGATCACCGTTTTTGGACGTTATAAGCAATGAAAGTAAAATGATTTCAAATGGAGAGTTTGTAATCGGTCCCTCCAGTGACTCCGACCGATCATGGATAGAACGGTAGAGGGCGTGGCCATTTTGCTCATCAAAAAGAGGCGTTATTCATGGAGTCACTTCTTTCCTAATTTCTCTCAAATTTATTGATAAAATAGAAAATGACAACTATTTTCACAATGATTTCATATTGTGCAATCACTTGACGAATTTTTTTTTTGTAAAATCAAACATTTTTTCCAGTTTACATGGAAACGTACACACCTCTCCCCGTTACCTTGGTGACTCGTCGAATCGGGGTCCATTGTTGCTGTCTCTTCATAGTTGTGGTGCACGCGCTTAACTCTAGGTGAAGATACTCCGAGTTGAGTAATTTGATTCAAATCGCAAAATCTGTTCTGGAACCGGGAACTCAGTTTCCTATCTCTTAGTAGTATAAACTCAGACTTCAGGATTAGAGTCAGAATTTGACGACCTTACTTTGTGAAACGGACCACTGTTGGATGTTGATGTTCAGACTAAATGATCCTTCTGTAATGGATTGTGGAAGATGACTTGATCAGAATCTTGAGGAATGGACCCTGACAATCCTCCAGTACGGGCAAAGCCTCACCTACAACATTTTAAAGGAAGGTTCTGTTATGACCGCTGATAAATAGCGTCAGATATAGCTCTGGTGGCAATGTTTTGGGAAGATTATTTGAAAAATGAGGCAAGATTTCTCATCCTTTTAATGTACACCTTTATTTCCTTTCACTGTGTACAAGAGGTAAAATTATGTTCATCTTTAAAAAAAAAGCAGCAGCACACATTGACCACATTGATTAAATAAATATCAAGACGTCGGTCCTCTTGTTCTTGATCATCTTTATTTGTTGTCTTTCAGCTTCCAGAAGCAGTGGTTCAGTAACTCTGGCAAGTCCATTCTTAAGAACAACAAAAAGCATATAAATTACCTAAGATTGAAATCAAATCTACAAAAGAGGATTCATTGCATTTGAATCATATTTGTGTTTCAACCTCTTATCAGGGCTTTTGTTGAGTAAACGTTTCAGAAGAATTTGGAAATCCTGACTTGGAGTTGTTGGAGATACTGTGTCAAAGAGGGGTCAACATCAGTAATATGACTAAAAGACACTAATGGTTCAATCATATAAAGTAAAAAAAAATACTGATCCTTAACATGTGACACTGTAACACTGTCTCTGTTGGTGTTAGTGTATGAACCTTTCTGTGTCAGAGATGATGGTTCCTGATGCAAAATAATTTCCTTTAGTTCACTGTAGCAACTAGAGAAGAATGGTGGTCTACCTAGAAATCCAAATATATTTCATTTAAACACAAATTTTCATGACAACTGTCCTACCTAGAAATCCAAATATATTTCATTCAAACACAAATTTTCATGACAACCATATACTGTACTGTGAAAAGGTAACTATACATTACAGTGTAGGTGCTAGGTAGGCTCTTCTTAGGGGCATATTCTCCCGTTCGCGCTTAAGTACGGCAATTCTCCCGTCTAGGCCTATGACACACCTACCTGCGAAACCGGTGAAAACTCACGCAGCCACCGAGAGGTGTTGAAATCAGGATACCTGCAAATCCTGGATTATGAAGTTTTCCTGAGACATGTGAATCAGGTGAATCAGAGGACTGTGCTCATGACTGAATGAATATTGGGAGCTTCTTCGATTCGTTGAAAAGTGAGTGAGCCGGCTGTTGTTTAGGCATTGCCTGGCAATGCTTCCCGCCAGACATGTGAGCACTGCGCTTCAATGGATTTCATGACAGGCATATAAAAAGTAAAATTAAAACAAATGATTCAAAATGTAGCTCCCCATTGCCATAATTTAGAATGCAGTTGTTATGAGCTGCACCCTCCAGACAAACTCCAAGCCATCAGCAGGGCTGATGGGCTATGTTCGAAAAGGGCTGAGGGGCTGTTTGCGTGAGTTGAATCACCCTAGTTCAAACAAGGCATTCTGATTAATATTGTGTTTATGGAATATGAGTTAAGTTGTAAAATCTATCCATTTTTCACCATCTCAAGGGTCGGACATTTTATTACTTCTGTCGACTGAAAATGACGTCACAGATGTGCTGAGGGCTCAAATAATGACCAATCATGGCTCAGTTTCAGGATACAGGTGAGCTGTGATTGGTCGTTACATGAGCCCTGAACAACTGTGATATCATTTTCAGTTGAAAGACGTGACAAAATGGCCGCCCCAAGTGATGACTAAAAACAGGTGGATTAACTCTTATTCCACAAACGCAATATTGATCAGAATGCCTTGTTTCAACTAGTGGGCTTGCATGGAGCATATTCTTAAAAAATAATATGTTTGGGTTGACTTTGCTTGAATAAAGTATTTGCATAAGAAAATCAATCCTCTTATTCACGTTAAGGGTATTAAAATTCAAGAAAATAATGGGACAGGAAAAAAAATCAATCAATAAAATATGCGATTAACTACGAGTTAACTATGATGCAATTAACTACGATTAAACATTTTAATCGCATGACAGCACTAATTTTAACAAATAGAATAGCCAACAATTCAAAAGGTTAACAAACTATTCTTTTTGTGAACCAATAGTGCATTTTCTAATCACTTCCAAAAGAAAAAAAAATATATTTTGGGATTATATTATAGTATTGCACAGCTATAACAAACAACTACACTTAACCAAATTATGCACATAAATAATGCGCATGTAGCGCACTCTTGCGCCGACAATACTTGTTCAGATCAAAATAGTATTTAAAAAGTAATATAGTATTTAAAAAGTAGTAAATGAAGTTCAAAAATGTACAAAACATGAGAGCTCCGGCCGTTGGCGTCACGCATCCCACAATGCCCTGCGCCAAATGCAAACACGGCCATTTTGGCAGGTTAGAATAAGTGTCGCTAATTTTAGGAAACGCCACACCCCGGTGTCACAAGAGGGGGGAAAAAAGGGGCAAGTATTCTACAGGCTACCAAAAGAAGAAACAATTTAGTGGTAGCGCTGGCATTCAAGCGAACAGCTCCTCTGGCCCGCGGGCCGCTCTCCAGTCCCAGGTTATCTGTGAACGTGCACGCACCAGCCCCATCACTTCCCATCCGGTGCGGCCTAAAGTGAGGCCGAGATGCCTTGTGTCAGCATCCCCTCCTTGCTCGTCCGCGCCGACGGAGGCGGGATTCCCTTGGGCCTGTGATGGGCATTACGCCGAACGCCGCGTTTCTCACGCCCCCCGAGCGAGGCTGGCCAGTCACAGCCAGCCTCAGCTCCGCTCCAGTAGCAGCCACCATGGAGGGAACCGTGAGGGTGGCCGCCCGCTCTGTTCCCCCGCCCGCCTACAAGCCCAGCCCTGACTCCGAGGCTAACTGGTTGTTCGTGCCAATATGCTTATCTCAGACATTAAAGCCACGCAATTCTAGGTACACCATTCATGTAAAAATAAGAACAATTTAAAAAAATTGATACTTTTTTTAAATAGATTATACTGTTTTTCTCATGACAGAGACGGATTGCACATATATAATAGGTATGCATGTAAAAATTACATCAGTACTAAAATTCACCACCCTAAAAGACTAGTGGTCTAAGGGATTTTGGGGATTTGATTTAAGACAAATTGCCCCCTTTTGGAGTTTATGAATTCAAATCTAATATACAATGGCCTACGAACAATTAACCTTATGAAAAACCTCTCGGAACGCATTGTGTTTGCGTATTTGGTCACTTATTAAAGAAAGCAGACATGACAGAAACTGCACATAAGCTGCTCATTTCCTCATTTTCTTTTAAGTCAGCCATGGAAAGGCTCATCGTTTTGTTATGTTGTCAGAGGTTGAAGTGGTTTTCAGATGTTGAAATGGGCCTAAGTAGAGATATCCACATACATTCCGGCCCGTTGGCCCCTAATATTTTGACATTATTAGCGGCGTAATTACAATGACTTTGAATGGACAAACTGATTGCGCTCCCTCGCGTGAACTGCCACCAAGACATATGATAGGAGGGGAGGTGGGCGTGGCCATATTCCTCATTTCTTGTGGACAGTTTTAAGGTCATTGGTTCTGTATTGATTTCACCAAAACAAATTGGTAAAATAGAAAATGCAAGCTAATATCATGTTCCTGATGAAAAAAATATCTATAAATGGAACTTGTTATTGAAAAATGGACCATCCCTGGATCATACCTTTAAGTTTCTGGGAGAATACGTGCACGGGGATGCCCTCATTTAAATGTCGCTCCACCCAGAATGCGTACATTTAATGACGGTGCGTAACTGACACAATAAAGTTGATGGAAGAATCTGCACAGCCCAAAATGAGTGTAACAGCGCACCTTTTCTGACTTAAGCACATGGGAAAATATGCCCCTTAATCAATAGGTAGCATACCAGTGTACATGTAGTGGAGAACACAGCCAAGAGCCCAGAGATCAGAGTGTGCAGTAGTTTCTAATCCCTGGAAAATCTCTGGGGCCATGTAAATTGGTGAGCCTGAACAGGCAGACAACAGAGACACAACAGAAATACAATAGTAAGTAGGCTACACACTTTCATCAAAAAGAGAAAAATGAAATGAAATGGAGTAATATCCAGATCATGTATCAAAATTTGTGTTCTAGCCCTGGCATGGTATCTCTCCATTCATTTCTAAGACAAGGATAGCAGAAAGATGGAACGTATCCCTGCTGACTTTGGCTAAAAAGCAGACTACGCCATGGGCCTGGACTGGTCACCATTCAATCACAGAACACATGTAGAGACAGACAGTGGTAACTAAAAAAAAACTGCCTGAACGGAAGGCAGTGTGAACTACATTATCAAGGACATTTTTCAGTCACTAATCTGCAATTCATACAGAGTCAACATACTGACTACTTACCTTGAAACCTTTTCTTGATGTTAATACCTTGATGCCTTGTGTCATATTTTCTTTTCCCTGTTTCTTCATATATACAACACAATGAAAAGAAATCTTCAAGCGTGTCTGTCTCTGTCTTGGAATAACAGAAATTCCCCAATTTTAACATGCCACTACTATCCAGCAGGATCTATAGGAGGAGAAATAATTATGATACAGTAATCTTAAATCATATGATAAATGAAAAAATAGGAGTGTTATGATTATGATGTAGTTGGTGCTTCATACATATGGTGACATGTACTAACCTTAGCAGGTGTCAAGTCAGAGAAAATGATTCCTAACTTGTGGATGTGTTCCAGTCCTTTGACCAAGTCCCATCCGAACTTCCTCACAATATCTTCTGGCAGACATCCATCTCGAATAATCACAGACTCCAAGGTACCACCTGGCACATTCAAGATGAAGTTGATAGTTGATGTAAAAGCCAGAAATTAATGGATGACCAATGATGGTAAATAGATAAGAGTAAATTGCAATTCAACTGTACAAGATTGATGTAAGCAATTTTGTGCCAACATAAGTTCCAAAGAACAATTCCATGCAAAATTTGAAATACTGTGATTGATATTAACCATTTCTTGTGAGAACCGCAACTGACCTGTGCAGAGCTCCACCACTAGCCACAAGTGTTTTCTGGTCTCGTACCATTCATAAAAGCGGACAATGTTTGGATGATCCAGATCTTGGCATAGACGGACCTATAAGGCAAAGACAAGACAATGGTGTGTGCATACAATACTCTTAAAGACCATGCATGTTATGGATTTGTGCTCTTAATACAATTCTGGGAAACATGGTAGCCACTGAAATTGTACAGTGAATATAAAAGGTCTACACACCCCTGTTCAAAAGCCAGATTTTTGTCATAAAACAATGAGACCAAAACAAATCGTTTGTTTCGCAAACGTTTTCTCAAAACAAAACTTTTTCCACCAGATGTAACCAATTAACATGTGAAACCCATCTCTCCATTGATACAGTACATTCGCTGTACTGCTTATGCACCCCAACTCAATTGAAAAAACGTTTTGGAAGAGGGCAACTAAAAATAACTGAGGCAATGCGGTTGCACAAGTGTGCACTTTTAAAACTGGGATTAACCAATCACATTCAAACTCATGTTCAATGAGAGTTCGCACATGCCACAAGACACCACCAGTGCCCATGATTAACCCCAAATAAAGCTCAGATGTTCTACAAGACATTTGCTGATATATTTGCTTTCTAGCAAAAACCTGGAGGTTTTGTGCTAACACTGACTGGTCTCATTGTAATTGTTCAAATATTTCCCCTCCATCTTGCCTAAGGCAAAAGTTCCAGCTGGAGTAAAAACTGCCGCCACCATGCATCACAGTCGGTAAGGTGTTCTTGTGTTGGAGCCAAACATAGCTTTTGGAATCATGGTCAAAAAAATTCAACCATATATTTCTTTGGACCATAACACGTTGGAGCTGGAGCTGTAAGATGTGACTCAAAAAATGTCAGGAAAAGCCTATTACAACGGCGGACCTTTATTTGGGGTTAATCAGAGGCACTTTGAATTGTGGTTGGTCTGTGTTGATAGTCATTGAAAATGAGTATGATTGGTTAATTCTGAACAAATCTATATCATCATGTTGAAAAGTGGAAAAAGTTTCAAATTATGTTATCTTGGTCTTACTTTTTCATACAACAAGAGCCTGGCAATTGAACAGTGGTATGTCAACCTTTTGTCTCCACATCGTACCGTAGATAACAGACATGAACACTTTCATTAGGAGCTATTTGAGATAATGTGATAAAAATAATAAATATATAATTACATAAAAAGAGCAACCTACATGGTTGGTAATTTCTGGCCTTTTGGTTTTGTCACTGCATTTGAGGGCTACATAGTTCAGAGTGCCCATCCTCCGTCCTTTATAGACAACAGACATGGCGTCTCTTCCCAGCTCCTCATACAGGTTGATGTTCTCCATCTGCGGTGAGAAAAGAGATGAGGGAAGACAAGGATAGTTCTAATACAAAGACCTTTTGTTCAAAATACATCAAGAAGTAGGATCAATGAGACAGGCAAACACAGACTCAAACGAACTTGGAAATACATAGTTGATATACAGAATTCTACAGTAGAATATCTCAAAATGACATTTTATTTGTCATTATGCATTGATCAAATCAGTTGTACATTAAATAGTAGTTTGACATCTTCAAATGCCTGATGCCCATAATGCGACATACATATGCCCCAAAAGGTGCGAATATAGGCCTCAAAGTCAAAGGTCATAGAAAAACTATGAGTTTGTCAGGAAATCTTGAAAGATCTCAGCTCAATGTGCATCTGAAGGATAAACTCTACAAGCATGTTTTGGGATGAGGAAAAGTATGATCATAACCATGAAAACAATGGATGTAATCATTCCTCTGAGTTTTGATGTCTTCTACCTGGGCCATGTTACTATTCTGGAAGAAAGGAGAGAAATTCAGTTACTGCAAACACTCCTGGTAGTAAGTAAGAAGTCAATTACAAGGCGATGGATGAGTCCAATTCAGTCCACATTCGACGATTGGTTTGGGATTATATTGGAGCTATTTAGAATGGAGAAGCTGATTTATCAAGTTAGACTTCAGAAGGACAAATTCTACCAATTTTGGGGCAGGTGGATAACTTTCATTTCTCCCAAGAGGTCTGACTTTACTTGATCTCAAAGACTGCTTTCCTTTCCAAACTCTGCTATATCTTAAATGTATTTTTTATCTTTTGTTTTCTATTTTTGCTTATGGGATAGCAGTGACTGACAGCATCCCCCCATGCCATGCCCTCAGGTTCTTAGTTCTACATACTCTTGTTTTGAACTTGAAAATGTGTCTGAGTTTTTATTGAGCAAATCTGGATTGTTATAAATGACTTCATTCCAATGGTGAGTTAGTATAGCTGTATTTGCTCAAAGAGAATGGACAATATTAGGGACGAGTAAACTCTGACTCTTGGTCCGAACGTTTTCGCTGTGGGTACACGATTTATGATTAAATGGGAATGTTAATCAATAAATTTAAAAAAAAAGAAAGGTGTTATGTTCTGTTTCTTGGCATGTAAATATGTTACTCGTAAGTTGGAAAAATTACAAATAATGATAGAATAATAGGGATGTCACAATATCTGCAATATTGTGATATCGCGATATTAAAATTGCCACGATATTGCGTTGTCTCATGTCACAATATTAATAGCAGCAAACCTGTTTAAAAGCCCAAGTTGTTTTCCCATTTGTGCAGTTCCAGTACCCTCTGGTGGTTAGTTTATTACTGCAGTTTAAGGGGATGCATGACTGACCAATCTTATTTGTTTGTGAATGTTATGTACATGTGGGGCCCATGGTAGTTGTTGTTGAACAATGTTGGGTACATAAATTGATGACACCCATGCTCCTCACCCATGTATATAATACCCAACATTGTCCAACAACTACCATGGGCCCCACATACACAAACAAAATATTGTGATGTTTTTTAAAAAACTATATCGCAAGCTTTTTGTATACCGCCAACCTCCACAATATCGGGATGATTATTATATCGTGAGCTTCGTATTGTGATATTATCTTCAGGGCTGGAGACAAGATTCGGCCAGATGCCATCAAGTCTGCTCCAGCCTCACTTCAAAACAATGGAATCACCAGGGGACGCCTGCCATTTGACTTAACAAGGACATGCTAGGACTCAGGAAAACCCAAAATCCTGATAAGGAGCCACTTGTCGTCACCTGAAAACCTCTCCAGACAACGGATGTGGATTCGAACAGCCTTAAAACAGACTTTGGAGCCTCCTCAGCAGGGGGCCAACCCGACGATCATTGACAATGCTGGATGAAGACCGACCCCAAGAGGTCGACATGGGAACTGCAGAATTAAACTTCCTATGCTTTTGATCAATCAAAATTACCTTGAGATGAAACATATTTGAATGTATGTTTGTCTATTGCTTACTTGGTGTATCCTGCTAACTTTGCATTGAGGAATCTGCTTCGCTATGGTAACAATCATTTTTCTGGTCTAGATCTTGGGTTAAACTCATATCTTTGACTCCTAAACTTTAGACGCATTCAGAATGAGATGTTTCCAGTTGAAGCATGACAGGTGATGCCAGTTATGAATTGTGAAATGCACAGAGCTGGGGGCCCCGATAAGCCCCCCCCCCCCCAAAAAAAAAAAAAACGTCCGTGATTGACTTTGCCACGGGAGAGATGCTAAAGGCAGAGGCTTTTCAAAGATCATTAGCTGGCTAATTGACAATTCGAACCCGCTGTGGACACGCTTCAAATACGCCAGTAGTACTTACCCAACTGCGTGTGCTTACTTGCATTTCGAGCCCCGGGGTTGGCTTTGTCGTATTGTATGTATAATTATTTGGGTCCTAAAGACGGCCAGAAGTCGCAATCAACAAGTTACTTATTTTCCACACTTCCCCTCCTTCACACTTCCCGGCCTTCAAAATAAAAGCATACCAGCAAACCACTATACACTATGTATTTCCGGAAGTAGGGAAGACGAGACAGATGAAGTGCATGAACTCCACCTTAATGTGCCTGCGCGCAGCTTGACTATACTCGTGGACACAAGTTGTTTTGAAACAGTTACGTTCTAAGTCGGGGGGTGTCGCTTCAAAAAGACAGTGACAACAATGGATATCGTGCCTGCTACAACCATAAAGGGACCGAGATGACTAGACGATGCATTTAATTTTATTGCGAAAACGATTTGGAAGGTGGTGGCTCAGGGGGAACGTGGGTGAGTAGCTTCTTTTTACACATACGCCGCTCACAAACTAGTTTGCTTTGCAGCAGCAACGAGCTGCGTGGTGCATTTTCTCCTACGTGTGGGAAACTGTATGTCATCGCAATATGTGACATAATGGACTGATCAGAGCAGCAATAATTCCTGATGTGTGCATGGCATGTGTTGCAGACCTGTCGCCAACAGCACAATGCGTCGGTTGCGTAAATCAATGCGGCAGTTGTCGCTCGTGCCGACGCGGGAGTAGAAAGAAGCCTAAAAAGAAGCCTTTCAGGTTGAGATGAAATTTGGCCACCTCGCGAGCACGTCACACGCATGAGGGCCGATTAGTGGGCCGGACTAAAATGCCATGCTTAGTCCAGCCCTTTTTTAAAATTTGTCAGCTACTACCCCCCGCCCCAAAAATGGGCGTCCGACCGGTCCAGCCCAGGGACGGACTGCCCAGCTCTAGAAATGCACAAAGGGTTTAAACAGGACAATTTAATAGACTCAAATCTAACTTTATTGTCATGAATTGAGGCTCACCTGAAACCTGAGCTGGAAGGTGGGTGGACACCTCACCCCTCCCCCTTTTTTTAAGGAGATAAAAAGGCCTGGCCTTTGTCTCTCTCTCTCTCTCTCTCTCTCTCTCTCCAGAAAAACCCTCAACTTTGCTCTCCCTCAACTTGACGCCCTCTCAAAAAAAAATCTCTTCAAGAATTGCCTCTTCAAAAATCTCTCTCTCTCCAAAGCTCTCCCCCAAAGAAACTTCTCAAACTCCTTTTTTCACTTCGCTACTTTTGGACCTTTTGGCTGCATTTTTGATGGTGCGTCCACGCACCCGGAAATCAACTGCGGTTTATCTAAAAAGCTAAATTGGACCACTCCGAACCTTGTCACCACACAAGTGGCAGATGCGCTGGACTCTGGCCCTTGGGCAGCAACCGCTGAAGCAACATGCCGGTTCTGTCTCGTTCGGACCCCCGACCCCGCGCTGCGGCCGGTCGGGTCATCTGAGAACCCAAAAAAGCTTGGTCCCGCTCCCAGCACCCTCTCCCCCCTTCTTTTTCCCTCCATTTTTATTTTTAAAAATTTTTTTTCCATCTTCAAATGAGTGAAGGTTCTTCCCCTCTTTGCCCATCAGGTGAGCTTCACCAAATGTAAGTGACTACTGTGTGACTCATCGAGGCTTTTCCCAGTGGGTGCATACAAATTTATAGTGAACGCGAGCAAACTTTGTGCTTTTCATAAAGTCCGCCGACTTGACTATAGTCGTCCTTACGCTCACCTATCAGATGAAGGATCTGAATCTATAAGCCAACAGGTTAACCAAAAACCAAATTGGGAATTACACATCGAATAATCAGTTCAAAGTCAGCGTAGCCAGGGAGGAGACCAACCCACATTATGTTTAGATTTTGAAGACAGTATAAATGTGAGGGCTGTATGTTAGACCGCGCCCCTTTTCTGCCCTCGCCCGGGTGAGGGCATTCGCGAGGATGGAAAAGCTGCCTAGATCTGCTTATTGTATGATTCCTGAACTTCCGAGATGGTAAAGAAAACTGACGAGAAAATACAATCGATTTGTGTGAGTCTTTATTATAATTATTATTTACATATTGGATGCCTTCTTGAAAGATAAAACAAACACGCAGTGAGTTGTTTTTGTGAATTGATAATTGGGCTTGCGCCCTGGTGACCCTATAGCAACCAACAACTCCACCACAGACGTCCACTTTTTCCTTTCCTCCCAGTTAATTTCGAGATTTGTTTTCTTATTTTTTTCCTTCATTTATTTACGCTTGCTATATCGTAGTGTTTTCTTGTATGTTAGAATAGTTAATAAACATTGTCCATATACAGAAGTCAAGCGTGAATTGTGTGTGTTTGGGTCAAGGTATTAACCTCTATTTTATTCCAAGATCTCACAACTTATTTTACTATAGCACCTTCACATTTTATGACTGATTTAATTAGGTTTTTCGTCAAATTCCCCTCTAAATAACATAAAACTTTGATGTGGTGCCTCTAGAGGCGGGCAGTAGTAATGCAGGCATTGCTCCCGGCCGCTACAAACTATTGACACTCTTACGAGTGCCCCCCATTTTCACGACACTCTTCTAGTTTCGACAGTTTCATGTGAACGACACATTAAAATAAATAAATAAAATTTTACAAGTGTGCGTGAAGAGGAGACACCTTAAAGCTTCTATTGTGGAGGAATTATTCTTTTAAAATAAAAATGTGTAAATACTAGTGTCCTTTTGATGTTCCTCTTCACAAGTACTCGCTATAATAGAGATGCACACATGTCCAACATATTTACCTAATATTGAAAACCTTTTTTTAACACAACATTGACTAGTTAAATCAACATAGTCTTCTTTTAAACCACAAAACAACAAATTGTCTCCGAAGCGAGGGTTTTACAACTATATTTGGTGCCGGGCAAGATCCCCTAGGGCTTAAGTTGATAAAAATTACAATTTTCAACAGTTTCGAGTGTCGAATTTTGGCGGGTCGCCCGAAAAATGTGACCGAGAAAGGTGTGCTTTCGGCGGATAGCCAAGGCGGAGGAGTCGGAAACTACGGTAGGAGCTCTGCACTTTGGATCACGGCTACCAAATCCAAATCAAAGGTTGTAGATGCATATTTACACATGTATCTAGCATAAAAAGACGCCCCGAAGCCGAAAATGACATTAATTTCAGTGTACACGTAGCTATCAAGAAAAGCACAAAAACAGGGCAGGGGACATTACTTCGCCCATATGGATGGCTGGATGAGTGGATGGAGGGGGATCCAAGTCAGAGGGGCATGGTAAGCAAATTATATAGCGATATCCAAAAGCTTGCATCCCCATCGCTGGCTCGTATCAGGGGATCCCGGTGTAACGACATTGAAATCCTTGATAATCTTTGGCATCTGGCAATTAAGAGAATACACTTGTCATCTTTCTGTATCAGACAAGGGTTACTTCAATTTAAGGTTTTCCATCGATTACATTTATCTAGAAGCAGACATGCTGAGATTTACCCAGATGTCGACCCAACTTGCGCCAGGTGTCATCATGCCCCAGCCACTCTCGGTCATATGAAAGCACGATAGGCAACAAATCTAAACCGATCAAACTAAAACTCAGAAATACACTGGTAACTGAGCGTGACTTCTTATATTCTGCATCTGTGTCAAACAAAACCTCAAAATGGTGTGTGTCCATCATGAAGCGAGGACCTACCTGTATGCAGTTTAAAAAAATAATAATAATCCACACAACTTCAATGTGACAGAGAGAAAGAGAGTGTTGTACCTTTCAGCCACGGATAGTCTTAATATGGACAAATGTTAATGCAAGCGCCTACGCCTTTGATATGACATCACAATCAATATAGCTACAATCACATTGAAGATATGTTATGCATGTTCTTGCCTGTACACATTTATTTTGAGCAGTAGTAGTGGCAAGCAGGGCTGGAGTGGGCCTAATTTTCAGGCCTTGAATTGTAGGGCTCACTCTGGCCCACTTAATTTTACAATGTTTTAATGAAGATGTACGATTTTGCCTTTATTAGTGTGTCAATTTAAAATAGCTTACCATTGCCTCCAACGATATTCATATTGTATGCGATCAAAAATCAAAATTACAATTGAATGTGCTTACAACATCACAGTGTTGAACAAGTATGAGAAGATAAATAGCTAAAATGAGCAAAATGACAAGAAGGGAGCAATAGGCATATTGAACATAACACTTAGCAGGGCAGAATTGTCAAACTTTGCGAAAACAGCAAGTATATATAGAGTATATATATATATAAAAGAGAATATAAGATCCTACTCTCGTCAAATTTTTGACAGGTGTGACGACACAGGAAGTCCAGCCGTAACCACGCCTATTTTATGATGTCACGTCCGCTTTAGGTCCCACCCCCGAAGGTGTCATTTTGTAGTCCAAATTAACCATGATATCATTTTGTAGTCCGAAAATTCTGCCCCTGACCACGCCCTTTCCATGACCTCATTTTTGGGCGGCCATTTTACATTGCCATGCATAATTTTCGGTCAGTCATTTTACGTTGCCATGCACCGTTTCCGGTCGGCCATTTTGCGTTGCCATACGTCACGGCTACCGCCATGTTTGTAGGCATACCCAAATATAGGCATGCTTCTGCCTCAGCGGAGATCACGAAGAACATGCCCGGGCATGTTTTGCACGGTGATGTCACCCCAGGTATTTGTCCAGACATGTCCCGGATGCCGCCATGTTTGTAGGCCTTTCCCAGGCCTGTTCAGACATGTTTGGATGGCCGCCATGTTTGTAGGCTTTTCCGGCATGCCCAAATAAAGATATGGATGACATCATGCTTCTGCCTCGTTCAAAGTAACGGAGGAACTGTTCTTTAGGCCCTGTAACATGAACCTCATTGTATCACCACGGGTATTTGTTCAGGCATGTCTTTTAAGACCCCCTCCCCTCATCTAAGGGGGCGCTAACATAAGCGCGGGTTTAAACAGAAAGTAAAACAGATCTTCATGACGGCATCATGATTGAGGGAACATATATATCTATTCATAAAGGCTGTGGATCAAACACTCATCAAAAATCAAGGATTTATTTGGAAAGAAGACAACACCTGCCCACTGAATCATTGACTCAAACCTGGTCTTCATCCACCCCTGCTGCTGGAATATGGGGTTACACAGTTGACTATGAAACAGCAGAAATACAGATGTACACTATTGTGTACGCTTGGCTCTGTTTTTATTCAACTGTTTGTTTAATTGACAATCATCAGGTTAGTTTACAATTAAGGCGACACAGGTTTGGAAAGTTAAGAGTCCTCAGAAAAAGGTATTTTTTCTCATTCTTTGTTTCATCAGAACAACATAGACCCTCCTTTTCCAAGTCTCTCCCTAACCCCTAAAAAAAAAAAAAAACAGCAGGCATCGAACCAGAGGTTCAGACCTTCTTGTATGTGCGTGCGCGGGCATGTGTATGGGTGTGTGCATGAGTGTGGGTGTGTGTGTATGCGTGTTTGCGTGCGTGCTACACAACAATATGCATCGCAAAAATGTGTTACTGTTGAAGCGTACCCCCTCTGCTTCCTGATCATTCCAATACGGAGCTGACCTCCCAACCAGTCGCCATTCCAAATAACCCCATGACCTTTCAAGTCATAAAAAACGAAGGTGTCAACGGATGACTCTGAATTAAAGTTTCTCATACAACGTTTCCCATACATTCACCAGGTTAATATACAATTAAGCCATCACAGGTTAGGAAAAGTTTTAGATGGTTTCAGAAAAAGGCCTCTATTTTAATTCTTATGCCTTCTTTCAACAAACTGTTCTATCTCTATCTATGTATTTTTTATATACAATACTTTGGTATGATGTTTTTACAAACATCCATGTTCTCCAAGTTAGATCGTCTGCACATAGCACGTATTGTAACTAGATGACGTGTTAATGTTCGACCAGGTTCTTCAATGGGAGTGATTTCAATCCATGTAGATTTAGTAAATACAGTACAGCTCAACCTCTGGTTAACAGCACAGCTAGCAACAAGCGCTGTGTGTGTGTGTGTGTGGGGGTGTGTTTGTGTGGGGATGTGGGGGTGTGTGTACGTGTGTGTGTGGGGGTGGGTGTGTGTGTGTGTGCGTGGGGGTGTGTGCGTGTCTGTGTGTGTGTGTACGCAGCCCTCCCTTCGGGGGATGTATGTGTGTGTGCTCTGCAGAAATGCGTGTGCGATTGTATACGTGTGTGAGAATGGCAGATGGGTGAGTCAAACAGAGGAATGTAGCAACACGGTTGCTTACCGGCTATTTCTTGAGAGGCTTTGTGTATCAAAATGCGTGTCCATTTAGGATGGGTGAGAGGCAACTAGTCTAGAAAAATAAAGTCACTTTTGAAAAAATCTGAATGATTAATATGTATTCTGATTTTTTTTTTTTCAGAACAATACTGAGATATAACAAGTTCCCAACATATTAAGTAAGTGACAAACGGACTCTAAACACTAGTTTGTCTGTAAACAACGTGCAACGTAACTTGGTGTTTTTTTTTAACTTTAAAAAGGTCCCCCTCCTCTGTTGCGCGCCTAAGGAGAACGTACCCAAATGGTTATAATTAACATTTACTTGATGAATCCCTATCTTTATTAATATTGCATTTAATGGGTAGACTCATATTTAATCACCTACATAAAGATTTTTTTCAAATTGTTCAGTCTCAATGTTTAAAATCAGGACTTTATCATCAACATTTACCTGATGAATCCATGTCTTTATGAATAATGCAATTAATGTGTAGAATAATTATATAGACTCTGTATTTGATCAATATCTGCTATTGTTGCCCTTGATGTTTTCTTACATATCAAGTGTCTAAACATCGACCTGTTACCTGTTCAGTGGATACTTTTACTAGCATACATGTTTGTTTTATTATCCTGGTATTTAAAAAAAATCATTATGGAAGATTGATGTAAACTCATTTATCAAAGCAGGAGGTAAAACCTATACAATATACTGTTTTCTTGTTTCAGCCTAAAGCTCTGTCATATTTGTACATTCATGAAATACAAGTTCCTCACCAGTGAGTCAGTACTCGAGTAGACCTCCACATACTGGAGTGTTCAAGCTGGAGTATATTTTTTATAATGGATGATGCCACCATATGGCTGGTTGACTGCTTCTGGATATACATGTATCAAACAGTCAATCATACACTTGTTACAAGGAAGGTGTGTTAGTGAAATATACTAAAGAACAATGTGACGGGTGTGAAAATTATCACCCTAATCAGAGTCATCACTCGTGTCAGTCTGTGGAGGAGGAAGATTATTATTACGACACACACTTTAATTATGTGTTTTCATGTAAGAAAACATGAAGGTCAACAATAGCAGATATTGATCAAATACAGAGTCTATATAATTATTCTACACATTAATTGCATTATTAATAAAGACATGGATTCATCAAGGAAATGTTGATGATAAAGTCCTGATTTTAAACGTTGAGACTGAACAATTTGAATAAAACCTTTTATGTAAGTGATTAAATATGAGTCTAACCATTAAATGCAATATTAATAAAGATAGGGATTCATCAAGTAAATGTTAATTATAACCATTTGGGTTAAATTGCCCCTTTTAAAAAAATGTATTATTATATTATGTGTGTGTATATTATATTATATTATATTATATTATATTATATTATATTATATTATATTATAGACGCCCATTTTGTAGGCGATAACGTTTACCTGTCTTTCTGACTGAATCTTCCAGAGCTAGTACCAATTGCCACCTCTGCAGTATGCCTATATGTCTACATGGTTACAGAAATAGAAGGGAAACGGTTTTGTTTGATCCATGTCGACTACATGTGATGAAGGCAAATGTTTCTCTCACATCATTCACACTGTATGGATGAAACATTGCTCAGCACCATTCAAACAATACATAAATTACATCTACAACTAATCGGAGTCGTCCAACCCGGAAGTCACAATCGCCTATTGTGATAACA
Source organism: Filicampus tigris (assembly GCF_054856515.1). Lineage (NCBI taxonomy): Eukaryota > Metazoa > Chordata > Actinopteri > Syngnathiformes > Syngnathidae > Filicampus > Filicampus tigris. Next base: position 24,613,115 of record NC_141224.1, on the reverse strand, counting down.
CAACGTCGCCCTGAGCATAAAAGCTTAATTTGAAACTGTCAGGAGTACACTGTCTACGATACAAACAAACTTTAGCATGAAGTTAGATAAATTATTATTATTGTTATAATTATTATTCTTTTTCAAACTTTTATATTGCTTTACTTTTGAAAACATCAACAAAGGAAGTGGGAGTCATCACTTGGTCTTGACAGAAATTCGCTGTTTTGCTTTGTCCCATTTAACATTTTACGGCGGTGGGAGGCAGACTCGGAGCAGATTAAAGTTAATTTAAATTTAACTTAGGCAAAAGGAATTTAGTTGTTCGCGATGTATTGAACTACTCATGTATGTTTTTACTTAGAGAGGCTACTCAAATTGAAGTGAATGCGATATTAACGGATAATCTTGAAGGATTTCTCCGTACTTCATCCTCAATAGAATTGAACGCTGCCAAACTTCAGTTACCCAAAAAAGACAAAGGGGATTCAATACGTCGTTTTGTATCTGCGTTGTCTTCCAAACACGGTAAGAAGTCGCTTGTGTATCAATGAATGTTTGTCTTAATGGAGTTTGTTCATTGTTCGATGAAAGTTGAGCAGGTGCAAAATGCCACATTTGGTCTCTTTATTATTTACAGGGCCATAGCGGTTATGTCCAGGCCATTCACTGAGTTGAGTCGTTTTAATTGTATTTTTGTTGTTGTTTTTTTTTACAACTAAAAACAAAAACTATATTGTGACAGTTGTTAGATGACAAGAATTCTTATTTAGCCCCCGTGAAACCTTTCGAAACGCACTGTGTACAGTTTTCTGCAGCTGAACGATTACAGTTTCATTTTTCACATCGTCAGACAACATAATTGCATTGACAAATTACTTTAAACTAAACTTTACTTTAAAAATATGTATAACAATGATGTGCAAAGTCCATTTATTTTCATTTTAATGCAGCTAAATCCCATTTAAGTTTCAACACGAGTGCGATTGAATGATGTAGAAATATACCAAAATCATATATATTTTTTTTTAATTAAATTAAATTAATTGTGCTTTGAAAGGTTTTAAATTAAGGTATACATGACCTCAGCAATTCTGAAGTACTAGAATGGTGAAAGTGTCTTGGACGGCCCAGAAGCTAAATGAGGGTTCAGTTTGTTTGCTGTCAATATCACATGATCCGTGGAACATCTGCTCACTATGTTCTCAGTTTTTGGTGGCAATAAAAGCACAAGAAGGCAAATATGTTGCTAGTGAAGGACCAACTGTGCTTTATTTGTGGTCATGTCAGCACATATTCAATGCAAATTATCTTGACCAGTTTTGTGAGTAAGTTAAATACTGCGTGTGACCACTGATAAGAAATCTCATGGGTTCCTAGACAATTGCGTTACAATACAATACAATCATATAACTGACCAACCACATGAAGAAGGGTGAGACAGAGTATGTAATGGTTTGCGACGACTACAATTTCAAATGGATTATGACTGGTACTGTTTTACACGGCATCTGGAACTGCATTACCAAATATAGGTAATCCATACAATTTATTCTCCCTGAACATGGAATCGATTCTCCATTTACATGAAGCAATTTCAGCTATTTTGTAAGTTTCATCTGACTGATCATGCGACTTTCTGGTCGTTTACATACAAGTCTATCTGCTCTGTGTCATCTTTTTTATCAACTTCCTGTGGAAACATTTAAACAAGACCATGCGTATCTGAATACTGCTGTCCTTTGTCTTACAACAATAGGGTAATTCAATCTACTTTAAGTTAATTTTAATGGTTATGGTTTTATATTGCCACTCCTCAATATTTTCACGGAGATCACAAACGTCACATGTGGTCCAAACTATGGGTATGAATGACCATATGTGAAATTTTTTCTTTTGTAAATTTGTTCTAGTAGGAACATGACAATTTTGCATTTGAGAAAATATGGTGAGAGAGATTGTACAAAATGAGGATTAATTGTTTATTATTACTTTTCGGTGTAAGAAACGTAGGTGACCTCCCCACATTTCGACTTAAAGAGACACTTGGATGAGTTTAACATTGGCACTTATACATTAGGTTTGCATTTAAAAATTACATCATTACATGCCCCCTATCCCCCCTATCCCCCCGTTTTTTTTTTGTTCAGTTGTTTCAACTAGTGGGCTTGCATAGAACATATTCTTGAAAAAAATGTGTTTGGGTTGCTTTCTAGGGGTGTAACGGTACACGTGGGTGTATTAATACGTTTCGATATGGCATGTTCGGTTCGGTCCTCTTGCGTTCGGTTCGGTCCACTTATTAGCGCAAGCTTATGCACGGACGCTGACTGTTGCTCGCGGGAGAGGAGAGTGGCGGCACAAAAGAGAGAGCCAGAAAAGAGCCAGAGCTCGAAGGTACCCCCGTACACTGCGGTCTCCTGTTTGGGAACATTCTGGCTTTTCTCTTAAAATCGCAGATGAGGAAAGTTACGTGGAGGAGTCCCAAAGTTGTGTGCCGACATTGCTACATGAGATGAGCGGCAGGTCGCACGTCTAACATGCACGGCATCATCCGACTGTGAATGTTTCTTAGACGAGGGAGCGAAAATGTCAAACTTAAATAGCGAGATTTTCATATTGTAGCGTCTTCCAGGAACACGCCGTCAGACGTAGTTTAATTATCACGTTTTTATTAATCCAAGTACAACTGCTTGCGCTCTTCTTTCGCCGCTGCTCCACTCGCTTGCCGTACGATGTATTCATGAACCTCGGAAACATCACAACTCAGCAACACGCAAATCCGACCACAACATAGATAACCCAATTCGTTACAATATGCTGTTCAACATTCAAATATTTCAATGCCTAAAAAATGCAGCAAAATGCACTCGTTTTTAACCATTTCTGGGGGCGGCCATTTTGTCTTCTGTCGACTGAAAATGACATCACAACTGCTCACAACGAGCAATCATGGCTGACCTGTTTTCTGAATCTGAGCCGTGATTGGTTGCATAGACAACCATAAATGCATAGACTCTTCCTTGGGCCTGCATAAATCCTATTCCTGAAAAAAATATGCTTGAGGTGACTTCCCCCTTTAAAGTTAAATTTAAAAACCACAACAAGGTTGAACAGTGCATTTCTTGGTTACTTTTTAAATGCATTTGACAGCCAAAAACAGGGGGTGTCGACTTGAAAACTAGTGCCTTGGAGCTCTGCATGGATCTAACTTCCCAGCTGACCAGTTGGCCAGTTTGTTTTTGTTTTTTTAAACTGGATTATAGTTCTCTGCTGCATATTGGTATTGGTTGTTGTTAGACCTTTGTGAATGCATCTGGTTTTTTGGTGTGCCAATTGTGCATGGAGTGGCTCAGTTCTTAATGGAAGTATAACTCCCAGGCCACCGAGTTTGGTTTGATAGTCTCTCTCCAGTTGACCTTAGCTATAGAAGGCTGTCGTAATATTCATCTGGGGTAAATGATTAACCGAAAACATTTAGAAAGTCCTTTGAGTAAGCATTGAAGTTTAGCAGCCCTTCTCCTACTTAACACAGCAGAAACTTGATATCCCTGGTAGGGATGGGAATTTCGACTAATTTGCCCGCCGACTAGTCTCAAATAAGGAAGAAAACTTGAATTTTGATACATATTGAATTCAAAGTTTAAAATGCAAATGTTGTGTGTATTTAGGGGCTATTTTAGCCCAAACATTCAGGACAGTTTGTTAATTTAAATTCTATTGATTTTTTTTTTTTAAATACCAATTTACCTGTATAAGGGTAACAAGGACCCGGATCTTAGTCCAGCTGACATTGGGCAAAATAAATACTACAACTTGATTGACAGTCAAATCACAGGGCAAATACTGTACTGTATAGATTCAGACAATGTTTTACATCACATTCACAAATTTCACACCATTACTGTGTGGGAACTGAACCCACGCTGCCTGCATGGAAGACAGCCACATCAGTGTTTTTCAAACTTTTTTGGGTCAAGGCACATTTATTTAATTGAAAAAATCCTACTGCACGCCATAAGCTGAAATAGTGAAAAAAAAGCGGTATATTGTTCATATAAGCATTTTTTTAACATTGAAGAATGACATTATATTATCACGTCTTGAATAGGAATTAAATAAACACAATGAAAAAAGTATTTTATAATGTTTCATATTGATACTTAGGCTAGGTTCACACCACAGGCAAATGCGACCCAGGTCGGATTTTTTTGCCCATATGCGACCTGTAAATGATTTTTTTATGACAGTCTGAACTGCTCAATTACGATTTTTTTCAAATGCGACCAGGTTCGTATGTGGTCCTAGATCGGATACGTATCCGATCTTTTCCAATGCGTTCGCGGTCTGAATGGCCAGGTCGCATCGATTCGACATTGACGTCATCCGGAGCCATTCATTTTTTATGCACGGTTATGACGTGACATCATCGTTAGTGATTTCTCCATGAAATGAGATATGAAAGCGTCGCCTCGTGATTTTCCCCAATTATTTATTTCTACCTGCTACCTATTCGCTTGACTGTATAAATCCCCCGGCATGCTGGACCATGTTTACTTCCGCAAACACAACGTCGGGACCCGGGAGTGACGTCGTCTCTTCTTCTGCACATGCGCGTTACTTTGCACACATACTTTACACACCTGACAATATCTGTGGTGTGCCGCGGCACACAGTTTGAAAAACACTGCACTACATCATCATTGACTTTATGGACTTACATTATAGTTTTTGTGGTATTGAGTGAATGAAGATGCTTGACCCTTTTTGCATTGTAAAATGGAAGTTAATTAACAACCCCCTTCTCTCTCCTTTGTCCTTTCTTCTTTTTCAGGTTTACAGGCAGTGATCGTTGGACTTTCGTGTCTGTAGTCATGGTTGTGTGGTCTCCTGCACTAGTTTTAATGTCAAGTCTGACAAAATCAAAGTTAGCTTTTCCTTTGTGCTGCTTGAGCTTGTCCATAGCTGGTCCTTCCTTGTCCTGGTAGCTACTCAGTGCCAAGCTGGACCCGAAGGCTCTTACTCCCTACACCTGTTCCTATACCTCCACTCCATCCCCAGAAAAACTGTCTCAGCATATAGCTTGCCTCCCTAACCCAGGGATCCATTTGGCCGAGGAGGAGGAGGAGGAGGAGAAAGAGGAAGAAGAAGAAGAAGAGTATGTCAGTGAGGCACGGCTGCAGTCTTCACTCGACAGGTTCCTGGTCACCTACAGAGATGCAGAGACCATTACTGGTAATAGTGCACGTTTGTTTTATTGCACTTTGCAGGCCAAACACACTGCAGTGCATATAGCATCACTGAATCGGCAACTGATAAATGAACATACTAGGGATGGGATGATACACTTTTGTCCCAATCCGATACAGATCCCGATACTAGGGTTGCATTCCGATACGTACTGCGATACTTAGTATTATCAAAATATATATAAAAAAAAATGAGGCATTTGTTTCCACATTTTTAACTTTTATTCAAGTGTCATGATTGAAAAGTGCAGAAACTGTTTCAGTAACTGTTTCTGATACACAGGAGTGCAATAAATAAAACTCCATACACAAAGCTCAACTTTAAGGACCTCAAAGCTTCCAAAAGTATGTTATAGAATGTGCAAAACATAACATAACATAAGGTATTGGAAGCATTGATACTTCATCACCGTATCGATACTTGTTATCGGCATTAAAAGTATCACGATACACAGCAATACGGTATTTTTTCTCAGCCCTAGAATACACAGTATGTTTTAATTGTCAAAAATGTTTCCCTTCTAAAGTTCCATTTAGCTGCATTAGGTTATCATTGAAGCTAAACATCTAAGTTGTTTTAAGTATTTACCAGCCCGCAGCCTGTAATTCTGTATCTTTGAAAGCTGTGAAGCTTATGCTGTGAGAAAGTGTCCCTCAGTGCAGGACCCTGTCATAATGTCACATCCTGTTAGTAACGGCGCTCCAGGGGACCGTAGCCTGCCAAAATCTAGCTTTAGCACTCTTGTTTCAAAAGTCTAAATAGGCACATCACAGTATTGGTCACATGACATGGTAATGGATATTGATTTTATGCCCCCAGATGGACACCTAAAAAATAAATGGCTGTGAACCAGTTCTGTGATTGCAGTCCAGATCCCAACAGACCGGCATGGCGGGGACAATACAAGCACATATGCCGAATCTAAGAATAAATGCATTTAAAATTTGGACTGTGAAGGATTGTTTATGCACACAACTTACAGGAAAAGCCCCTCCCAAGTGCACCAGCCTTGACCATTAGGTCAGTTCCTCTTATTATTTCAAATAACAATCCACCCTGTAAACACAATGTTTTGGCCCATTTCTTTCCTCATCACAGTGGGGGGGAAAAAAGTTAAAACATTTGCTGATTGTTGGGCATTGGAGAGTCTAGTAATTTGTGCCGTACCTGACCAACCCTTTAGTTAGACGTATAGGGACTGAGGTCTCCATAATCATTGTCACAGTGCACTCATAGCAAATGCATTCAAATGTAATGTATCAAAAAGAAATGCAGCGAAGACTAGGGTTACTTTGGTTAGCATTCCAGCAGTCTTGAGATACCATGCAAACATGCACACTTGGGGCTGCAGCAGGAGTAGATTGCTGTTGGCACTCATGTTTTTACTCAGTTATTGACATGCTGCTTTTGTGTCACTGATCTTATTTTTGGTCTTGAGGAGATGTTCTTTAACCTGAGTTTTCATTTGTTGAGCGATGTACTAAATGGTACATTATCTGTGGATTAAATGAGGTGCTATTTATACTACTAGTAATAATAATAAAAAATTCACAATCGCAGTATTGTGAAAATGAATCTTATAGCTTTTTACTCCAATCGGCTTTCATAGACTGCTGTAAATCATTACCTTGCTCTGCACATCAAAGGAATGCCGCAAAGGGCAGTGCTGCCATCTACTGGTAAATGATCAGCATTTTTACCCCCACTGTGGCTTTTTGTGTTTTTTGCTCCTCTTTTGCCTTCAGTGTTACTTGTTTGGGTGCTCACAAGTGGAACATTTTTGTGTTGAGTGTGAATAATTGCTCTGTGCCTTGAGAAACACAAAGCACTGAATAGGATTTCACATTGGTGTGGTGTGGGTCATGCTTGGTTGCGGACTTGATTCTCCATAGTAACCACCCAACTGTGATGCAAAGACTTGAGTAACTTACTTGAGTAATTACAGGATGCTGGGTAGGTGGGGGAGAAGCAGAACTTGAGTGAGACATTTATGTAAGTAGACAATCAGAATCCAAACTGCTGGACTTGCTCGCCAACTTTTCGACAATCAGAGCTTGATGGAGAAGCCATTGTGCTTTAAGGTTTCAGGAGAGCTTGTACTAGCTCAGTTTCTCAGTTTGTACTAGCACAGAAATAAAAATGTCATTTCCTTGAGGATTCCCTTCCTCGCATGAAAAATTCACATTGCTTCAGTTTTAGTGATGCATTTTCAACGTTTGATAAACTCTTGGATTTTTGATAACGTGCTTGAAATGTAGTTCACAACAAGTAATTATCTCATTTAATGGTGTGTGTGTATGGAATTAGCATGACACTGATGGTCTACTTTTTTCTCCATTTGTTAAGAAAAGTAATTGTAAGATAATACTTTTGCCTTCTATCAGGAACTCAAATCTATGTTTTTCTTTTTACTAAACGTGTAGCTGAAATGAAATGAGTGTTGTAAAAGCTGAAAAATAAATACAAATGCTTGCTAGGTATTCAAACCAGACTATGGAAAAGGTGTACAGACCTGGTAAATTTCATACACCTTCTTTGGAACAATTATACTTAGTCCAATTGTGGTGCATTGGAGAGAGAAGTGTGTGCCGGTTGTGTGAGGAGTAGGAAGAGTCTGGTCAGGGGCGAGAGAGAGAGACACAGAGAGAGAGAGAGAGAGAGAGAGAGAGAGAGAGTGCTAGTGCGGGGCGGTCCATGTGAATATCGTCATTGGCATGTGAGGCATGGTGAACCAGTTTGGTTCAGCTCTCGTCTCTTCTTTACTCCTCCCTCTCCTTTTAACTTCCTATGGCTCTTCCAAGCAGTGCCGTTCTCTGATTTATTTATTTATTTTTTATTTTTTGCACTCTCTGCCTTGCACTTCCCGTCTCACCCTCCCAATGCTCTTTCTCTCTCTTCTCTTGCTCTGGAGTCTTTTGTGTCCTTGCCCTGTCCGGGACTTGTGGAAAATGTGATCGAGGTCGAGGGCTCAAGGTTTTTGTGCAGGCTTAAGGCAACATGAGTGAGTACATTGCTGTCTTTGTTCTATTTGAATTGTTGTCTGGTGAGTTCCATGTTTGACACATGGACAGTTACCCACATTCACTGTACTGTCGTCACTCAGTTTTTTTCTGTCTCATCCTGTCATCTGTTGCTGTGTCATTCACTTTGTTTTCTCGTTTTAGTCCTAAAAACCTTTGTAATAACATAGTAGTCAGAGTGCTCGTTGTTTGCGTTCTTCTAATAACTTTTAAAAAGTTATTTAACACTTGCAAGTTCATAAGCAGTAATGCATGTCCTAAACATGGGCAAAGTTGTCTCTTAGTTTTGTATTGCATTATGGAGGGCAGCCATGCTGGACAGGGGCGTTAATGTTCAAGGGTTTCTACTTGGACCATACTGTTCTATAAAATATATTCCAATGACATTACACACAGTGGGAGTCCAAACCAGCCCATTTTGACTCATTCTGCTGTTAAAACTCCCTGTACACAATGATACTGCAACAAAATTCACTATTATGTAGTATCATTATTTGTCTTTTTGATGAAAAATGCAATGAGTTTGGACATAACTACTTGAATCCATAATTATTTCTATAGTCATCAGATAATCCAAATAAATTGTGCCATGCTTAGCACTCACATATTATTTTTCATTGCTCTGAATGGCAGTGTGACTGTGGACTATTCTTACATTTGAACTTGAACTTGTCTTCTCTTGGTGCAGCCGCAAACTGCTACTAATATGGTATGGCCATACAGATTGACTTTTTTGCACACACAGTACTTTAATTCAAACTAAAGGTCCTCACAGCTTAACATTTTTAGATGAATCATTTTTTATTTGTCCATTGTTTGTTTGAAGGTATCTTTGTACAAAACCAAAAGGTGAAGTGTACACACTAGTTAAATCAAATTGGAATATATAGAACCATTCTAAAGACAACTGCCTGCTATTGTAACACAAACATCTGAAATTGAATGTTTGTACCATAGCATTAATGCAAACAATAGAGGCTATAATACAAAGGCTGTTTAACAGTGGCCACCTTTGACATCACAGCTGTCGGAAGAATGATCAATATTGATATTAAACTTAAAGTGAAGTCAACCCAAACATTTTTTTTTCAAGAATATGTTCTATACAGGTTTGTGGTCATCTGGTTAGCACGTCCGCCTCACAGTTCAGAGGTCGTGGGTTTGATCCCGGCCCCGGCCTCCCTGTGTGGAGTTTGCATGTTCTCCCCGTGCCTGCGTGCGTTTTCTCCGGGTACTCCGGTTTCCTCCCACATTCCAAAAACATGCTTGGTAGGTCAATTGGGCACTCTAAATTGCCCCTAGGTGTGATTGTGATGTTTGTTTGTCTCTCTGTGCCCTGCGATTGGCTGGCAACCTATTCAGGGTGTCCCCCGCCTACTGCCCGAAGACTGCTGGGATAGGCTCCAGCACTCCCCGCGACCCTTGTGAGGATAAGCGGTATACATGATGGATGGATGTTCTATACAAGCCCACTAGTTGAAACAAGGCATTCTGATAAATATTGTGTTTGTGGAATAAGAGTTAATCCACCCGTTTTTAGCCATCTCTGGAGGCGGCTAACCTGTTTTCTGAAGCTGAGCCGTGATTGGTCATTACCTGAGCCCTGAGCAGCTGTGATGTCATTTTCAGTCGACAGAAGTGACAAAATGGCCGCCCACTGAGATGGCAAAAAGTTGTGGATTTTGCTGCTTAACTCATATTCCACAAACGCAGAATTAATCAGAATGCCGTGTTTCAATTAGTGGGCCTGCTAGCAACATATTCTTGTATAAAATGTGTTTGGGTTGATTTACACTTTAAAATCCCAATTTATGGTGTTAAAAGTGCACTATTGAGAAATGTTTGTATGATATTGGTTAGCATATAGCTACTTGGTTAGTTGTCGACAAGTGTTTCAGAATGAGGATAACTGAAGGGATTCCAGATCTGATATCTCAGGTCACATCTGAGCTAGACATGTAATGCCCTCAACAGCTCCCCGATTGCTTAAAGTGATCGGCAAATGCAGAATTAAAAAAAACAACAACAACAACAAGAATTGGAAAATGTTATGAACCCCTCACACCAACAGTGCAGCATTGCAGTGACAAATCCAGATCTATAATCAATTCTGTGGTAAAGCCTGATGCAGTTCTGTTTGCACACCACTGCAAACCCACAATAAAACAATACATATGTATTAAAGTGAATACCTTGTATCAATCGAAACAGCATTGTTATTGTCGTTTACAGCATAGAAATTGTGGTCTTGTTTTAGTTCTTAAATTGTTCAGGTGTGTATAATATTAATTGTTGTGACTGATGAGTGC
>NC_141224.1:24402557-24595057 GCF_054856515.1 Filicampus tigris | reverse complement strand
AAAATTTCATATATAATGTGCTTCAACACTTAAATAATGTGCAGACTGTTTTTGTTTGTTTGTTTTTGTGAAAAACAGATTCAGGGCTAGAAAACTGTCATCTTGGTGTTAGTCTTATAAAAGGAATGTATAAGTAGGTTGGCTTTTATTTAGCCTTATGATTTGCATACTACTCTAAGATACACATTAGTACCCTGCCAACTACTGTATGGTACCAGATTCTCAACTCAATTGAATGGCATCAACTGCATTCAACCAGAATTGAAAGATTGGGCTTGGTTGGCAAAGAGTAGGGGTATGCAGATTGCTCTGAAGTCAAGAAATGTGGCCTTTTCACCAGTTTTTATATCCAAACATCTAAAAACACTTTCCCATATGTCTGCATTCTGCATAGTAACAACTTACTATATGTAATGTCTTTTATGTTGAGCTGCTTCTTTGCTTCTCAGTCTCTGAATTTGATTCTTGGACAGGCGTAAACTCGAAAATTAAACACCTCTGATTGATATTGTTTGGGTGGTATTTCAAACCTTGGCCTAGAGCCACACACACACACACACACACACACAAAAGAACACACTTACTGTATCCTTGGCCTATGCCCCACCAATCAACCATAAACAGTTTTGTGTTTTTTGCTTATGTCTGCTTGTAAAACGTAATTAAAAACAAAACCAATTCTCCTTCAAAGGATTGTTATTATAATGTTTGCATTGATGTATTAATGCTGTGACACATGTTTAATTCTTCTCTATCAGATTTGCAGTTTGGGGGGATTTGTCGTACACGTAGTGCAAAAATTCATCAGAGTGATTGATCTCTTCACTGAAAGTTAGGGCTTTGACTGACAAAACAGAAATACTGGAATGAACTAGGGTTAGGGTTGGTACCCCTCTGTTAATGAATAACTTTGAAATTAAATTTGAATAATAATAATAATTATTAATTAAGAATAAATAGCTGAAAAAATAATCCTAAAAAAAACTCAAATAAACCCTAAAAAACAAACAGAAGTGAATGAACATGATATGACAAAATTGATACCTGTCGAAAGGATTTAAAGTCGTTTGTCCATAAGGACATTTTAAACTGTGCGTCGTCTAACTAGCATCACATGTGTCTTAAAATTTGTAAATCAGTCTGACTATCTAAATAGCAACATGATACTGTATGTTGCTACCGTGTATTATACATAGGTACAAGGAAAATCCAGCTACGAGAGGTCAATTTTGCTTGTGCGCATTATATTCGGGGAGAGGGAAGTCTAGGCTTCCTTGCTGAAGCTGATGCCGCCGTGACCCAACCCCGGATAAGCGGTAGATAAATGGGTGGATGTCATTATAGTACGAGTGCGTAGCATACTCATGAAATTATGATCACAAAATCGCTCAAATTACCTTTAATTATATGTTGTTATTATTAATAATTAATGTTAAGCATTTATCTGAAGCCATATATCATGTTAAAGGGACACTTGGATGAGCTTAACACTGGCACTTATAGGTGTGCATGTAAAAATTACATCAATACTAAAATATGAAAATAGTTGTCATTTTCATTTTCATTCAAAAAATGTATAAAATGAACTTGTTAGCGAAAACATGGCCATCACGACCCAACCAGCCCTTTAAGGATTTCTCACAATAATGATCAACAATGATTTAATAATGTAAGAAACAGCTAAATAATAATCAATATCAATTCATTTGTTACGGAGGATTTTAGAGGTGTTTGAAATGCTCATTTTATCTACAATTCTACAATACAAATACACTTCATACAAAAATTCTACCAAAAAGCGGTGACTACCTGTATGTAACCCCTTTAAATAGGGAGGCTCACTTATTACAAGTACAAAGGCTCCTTTGATGCTAATTAGAGGACACATCTTAGTGTAACATGTCTCTATGGTCAAAATTGTAAAACCTTTCAAGGGGTACCATCATTTTGGCCAGGCCAGGCCTTTTTCATGTGTTTTTTTTTTTTTTTTTAATAATTCTGTTCATAATTTTTCGGGTTAGGGTTTATCATTACTTTAGTCAGATTCAAGCTATTGTGTGACCACCTTTCATTAACTAAGGCCTTGTCTACACGTAACCGGGAAGTTTTAACAACCGTATATCCCCGGAGATACCCCACAAATCTCCCTGCGGCTGGAGTTTTGCGTTTTCACTGAAAAACCTCCGGGGACGTGTGGATGATAGGGCTAACCGCAGGCTTATATCCGGCGTTTTCAAAAACCCCGGCTCCGTGTGGACAGGGCCTAAGGAGTACCAACAATTTTGTCCGTGTGTATCACTAAATTACCATGACAAGTGTTGTTATGTAGGCCATCCTCATGAAATAAGAGTCTGTATGCGCATAAGAAAAGAAAAAAAGGCTTTTCGAATAAAAATAAAAGTAAACGTGACCAGAAAGACAAATGGTAAGGTGAATCACTGTGCAAATTGCGCAGCACGCTTTTGTTGCCTGCACCATTATTCTAAACTGCCATTGAGTTGAGTTACTCAAGCGAGGGGCAACTCACTACGCTGGCATCAGTTTTGTAGAGCAATTTCAGTAATTAACAGTCACTAATGAGCAGAAAGTTGCACTCCTTGGATACGACCCACATTCATTTATGAGGTACAGTCTGTGCTTTCATGTGTAGCAAAAGCTCAACCACTAAAGACTGTGTGGCCACACCCTGGAAACAGGTGCATGACTGTTATTGTTTCCTGGCACTGTTGTCACCAGAGAGACTGAACAGGACTGTACCAAGTTACTTTCACTTCAGGGGGTTAAGGACTAGCCTTTTTTATATTTCACTCGCCCCTGAAATGTTGTATTCTGAAGTTAACATTTTTTCTTGAGGGGGTTAGCTAGAAATTCATCTTTACAGCCTGGATTTTTTTTTTGTACACCCATATGTACATAAAGATTAGAATGAATTATTGAAAATTATTTTATCCTCTAACATCTGACGACAGGCTGAAAAAAATACTACTTCTGTGTGCCAGTTTACCTTCATCAGATAATAGCATGGGCCATTGACTGACCAATCACAGAGTAGGGGAGGAGTTGGGTTGTCTGATCGTCACAGACACCACACACATACGCACGCACACCCAGACACACTATGGAGCACAAATGACATCAGACAGGCTTAAGAGCTCAGATTGCTGATGGTTTTTTTTGTACGTGACGGACCAACTTTTCCAACCATGCACCATGGAGAGTCAAAATGACCACACTTCTGGAAATTAGATCTTTTTTTTTCCTTTTGCATTGGAGTTGTTATGGACTCGGCACATATTGTGTATGGAAAAAAAAGTAAAAATATCCACAACCTAGGTGGGTGCCATGGAATTGCACCTGCAGCCATTGTGGTTCCACAGTTAGATTCTGCAATCAATGGAGGATGGCACTTCTTCCGCTTAGTGGTTCTGATGATGGAGCAGAGTGGTGGCAAGAGGATGTTACAGAATTTGTTCATCTGCCTGGACAAGGAAGTAGTGGACAAGAGAAGGAAATGGATTCTCTTCAACTTGCAAATCAGAGAGAGCAAGAACAGGTGGAGGTGGATGAGATGGATGAAGAGCAACGAGTTTTTTCTGAAGGTAGTCTTTTGCTGCTTGTGTTAAGAATTACTGTACTCCTACTTCCTTGTGGTTCCTGCTGTGTTTTAGATCGTTAAGTCTGGTATGACCTGGGATATTTGTAGCTGAGAAGGGATGTTGATTTTACTTACTTTTAAAGAGACTTTTTAATTTCTCTATTTCTTTTCGACCGACGGCTATGTGGAAAGTACAAAGTACTGTGTCATATTTGATTTGCATTTATCCCAAATTGTGGCACATGCAGCTGTTGAGTTCAAATATTCAAACATGTTGTGGAATATAAAGCCACTTGCCATAATGCTACAATTTGTGTCACTCCATAAGTGTGAAAGTGGTTAGAAACGACATTTGTTTTTTGACTCGTTCCTAAAGTGCAGTGCAGTGCTAAGCTCGTCGTGAGCAGTAAATCTGACGTCAGCACCCAAGTGATAAGTCTGCACATTAATGGTATTTTTTTTTTCCTCAGTATGACCTTACAGTGGTCATGTGAAATGTGGTTAAAAAGCAGTGGCTGTATTTTATAGGCATATGGTCTTTTGCTTGTATAACGCTTTAAAACCTATTAAGGCATTCAAAGAGCTTGCTTTGCTTGCAAAGCGCAATATCTTGCTCAAGGACACTTTGACATGGTCACAAGGGCAGGGGATCGAACCCACAACCTCTGGGTGGGTGACGACCACTCTACCCCTGAGCCATGCCGCATACTGTAACGAAGGTTATCATTTGTGGCCAATTGACATGTGTGACTTGTATTTATTTATTTATTTTTAACTTGCTTTCTGGGTTTGTGCTGACTCTTAACGCATGTCAAGTTGTCTCCGTCGTGTCACGCTAATATTAAATGCATAAGCTAGCAACTGAGTAAAATAAACAGACGTATTTTGAAAGTATATAAGTAATATAAGTGTTTCATATTGGTTGATATCGATATATATTGATATTTTTTTTCTTTTTTTAAACTATTGGAAATAATGACTCGAAGAAAAATACATTTAGGTTATTTTATTTATAAGGGATAATAAGAGGTCAATGTAACTATGAAAGAGTGAAATAAACTGGTCGATATAAAGATTAAATAAACTCCATTTCACTACATCATTATGTAGTGAAATGTGCAGTTTGTCCTCCACCAGTGCATTGTAAATGCTTATTTGCATTAGGTCTACCCCAAAGCAGTTGTTGACACACAAATATTAGCCTTCTTCAATGTTCATCCTATGTAAGTGAACGAATACTCTTGCAGTGCCTACATCATCGTTGACCAACCGTCTTTGGACTACTTTATCTTTTTAGCGGACTCATTATTGCCATAGTCCATTCATATTTTACTTGCTTGATTTTACCTTGAGTGCGATGCCGGTGTCGGATAAGGCTAACTACTGCTAGCATGTCAAAGACAAGAACTCCTCTACTTGTACACCATGTCTCCATCCGGGGTGTTAAATAGATTTATCATGTATAGTATCATTTAATTGTAAGAGTTGTACTGAGGTGAATGGTCATTTATTTGAGCGAAGTTACGGCGCTCGCTCGCTGGATGCGAGCATAGCGCACGGCCGCCGGTATGCTCCGTTGAGTTAACCGATTCTTCTTCGTTGGTTTAAATGTTTCTTCTTCGTTGGTTTAAATGCTTCTTCTTTGTTGGTTTAAACGCTTCTTCTTCATGTTTGGAGGCGAAAGGGTGCTCCGTACATCACGCACCATGCTGCGATCGGGTTTATTTTCTCATTTTTTTCTCTATCAAACGTTTGATCGAAGGTGATACATATTGATATCGAATTATCGGCCCAGCCATACTAAGTGCCCCATCTTGACAGAATTCTTTTTTTTGCAAATTTATGAAAAAAGAAAAACTGAACTATTATATGGTCATAAGTAGAGGTGGGCAATATATATCGTTATCGATATCATCGTCAATCTTGCCTACACAATGTGTAACTTTACATTATCGAGTATAAATACTGCCTAGAAGCGAGTCAGCCGACGGCCGCAAAGTTGGAGGAAATGCTGAAAAATCAGTGTGCATTGACGGCAGAGGAGGAGGAAGTGATAATCATTCGTCGAATCAGCGGGCAGGGCCCGGTCACTTGACACTGTCCGCACTACAGCGGAGCTGTTTCCTCCTCATTTCATGGAGGAGTGTCGAGCGGGGATTTATAGCGAGGCGCGAGTCCACGTTGTCCGTAGTCTGTAAAACTGACGTCGGTGGGAATAACTGTTAGATGTGCTAAAACGGATGACATCCTGGATGATCGGTTAACATTCAGTTTACACGCTTTTAGTCCGCATCATTCATAACTAGCCTGTATTCCCCAGACATGTTGCACAAACTACGACGGTTTATTAGTGTGACGCCAGCATACACCCAAACATGAATAAAGTCACAAGTCTTTATTTTTAGTTTTGTTATTCAACTTTATTCTGAATATGTTGGCCAATGTATGAGGATGGGTGTTGTCATGACGACGTCTTTTTTCTCTCTCGCTGGGTGACACATATTTTTTTGTTTTTTATTGTTAAATATTGTCGTAGAATATCATTATGTTTTGCAGAAGCTGTATTTAGCAATTTAAAAGAGATGTTGTTCACAAACACTGTCTATCCACAATTCGTCGGTGAAGCAAGTGCAGATTTAAAATATTTTTTGTAGAATATCGTCAAATTATCGTTATCGAGATTATTTTATTTTTTGCCCTTATCGCCCACCCCTAGTCATAACTATTCAGACCCTTTACAGCGACCGTCATGTTTAACTCACCTGCTGGACATTTCTTCTGATCCTCCTTGAGATGGTTCTGCGGCTCTATTGGAGTCCAGTTGTGTTTATATAAGACCTTACAGCTCACAGTGCATGTCAGAGAAAATGAGAATCATGAGGTCAAAGGAGCTGCTCAAGGAGATCAGAGACAGAATTGTGGCAAGCCACAGATCTGGCCAAGATTACAAAAGAATTTCTGCAGCACTCAAGGTTCCTTAGAGCACAATGGCCTCAATAATCCTCAAATGGAAGAAGTTTGGGACGACCACAACTCTTCCTCGACCTGGCCATCCAGCCAAACTGAGCAATCGTGGGAGAAGAGCCTTGGTGAGAGAGGTAAAGAAGAACCCAAAGATCACTGTGGCTGAGCTCCAGAGATGCTGTAGAGAGATGGGAGAAAGTTCCACAAAGTCAACTAATCACTGCAGCCCTCCACCAGTTGGGTCTTTATGGCAGAGTGGCCCAACGGAAGCCTCGTCCGCATAGAGATTGACGAAAAACACAAAGGACTCTCGGACTATGAGAAATAACATTCTCTGGTCTTGTCTGATGAGCCTAAGATTTAATCTTTTGGTGTTAATTCTTATGCGGTATGTGTGGAACCCAGGCACTGCTCATCACCTGCCCAATAGAATTCCTACAGTGAAACATGGTGGTGGGAGCATCATGTTGTGGGGTGTTTTTCAGCCACAGGGACAGGAGGACCGGTTGTAAGTGAAGGAAAGATGAATGCGGCCAAGTACAGAGATATCCTGGAGGAAAACCTCGTACAGAGTGCTCAGGGCCTCAGACTGGGCCGAAGGTTCACCTTTCAACAGGACAATAACCCCAAGCACACAGCTAAAATAACAAAGAACAACTCTGTGAGCCCTGGCCTAAACCTGATTGAGCATCACTGGAGAGACCTGAAAATGGCTGTCCACCAACGTTCATCATCCAACATGACAGAACTGGAGAGGATCTGCAAGAAAGAATAGCATGGGATGTTTTTTTTTAACAAATGTGATCATTTGATATCAAGCTTATTCTCTTCAGTGCTGTCTTGGTAGCTTCTGGCCAACATGTGGCACACAAGGAAATGAAAATTTTATTTGGATTGTCCACCTCTGTTTTGCATTTTGGAAGGTGTTCCTGTAACCATTTGCCCATCCATTTTCTTGTGCATACAGTATCTGAGGTCGAGTCTGTAACCTAGAATACACGACAGTATGTTGTACTGGAAGTCCCTTTTAAGTAAATAAAATATGTGCATGGCTCTTGGTGCTGTGTGATATTAAACATCCAGACAGCAAGATATTACACATCTTGAATACATTGGAGAGTAGTGTTGCACGGGACACCGGTCGCAGTACCGTACCACAATTTTTCGACGTCTAAAACGGCTCGATTTAAAAAAAATTTTTAACACCGGTATTTGAAAAAAACAAAAACAAAAACGCAGCTCATCAACTCTGTCTTAATCGATTAAAGCCTTAAGGCTTCTTATACTACCTCGGGCGACGGCCGCGAGAACATCACTGCGGCAATGCCGCGCGCAGTTTGCCTTTATACACACGCGCAACCCATGCGCGTTGTTTTGGGGCGTCGCTACGGCTGATACTGACGAGAAAACCGCAGGGCGGAATTTCCTCCGCCTTTTATGGCCAATTGGGGTCTGTGTTTTTACTGCCAAGCAACGATCAAAAAGACAGCGACAACAATGGATACTGTATTGTGCCTGCTACAAGGAAGGGACCTAGATGACTAGACATTTAATTGTATTGAGAAAAGGTGGCAGCGACGGTGGTAGGTGCATGTGTAGGCTTCTTTACACACACATATGTGACATAACACTCACGCCGCGGCCTAATAGTTTGCTTCGCAGCAGCAACAAGCTGCGTGGTGCATCCTCTCCTCCGTGGCAACAAATAAATTGCCGGGCCGAGCCGGGGGAAACTACTTCATCGCAACTTGTGACATAACAGACGAATCACGAGAGAGAATGTGCGCAGCGTTGTATACGCAGCAACAATTCCTGACATGTGCACGGCATGTATTGCAGACCTGTCGCCAAGATGTCGCGCAGCACTCTGCGTCGGTCACGTCATGCAATGCGGCAGTTGTCACTAGTATTGTTCCGATACCACTTTTTGGCCCCGATACCGATTCTGCTACCTGGCTGTACAGTATCGGCTGCTGCTGATGCACCTCGCCGTTTGAAAGAAAACGAAAATAAGACCAATTTTTTTTGTAATTCTAAAGAATTGCACACTCACTTGGATGTAAAATTATTAATATTTATCATCACTTGCGAATTATCTGTTTTAACATATACACACAAAATACATAGGTTGAATAAACAGCCTATTTTCATAGCTCTTCGTGCTTGTGAGAGTGAGACATGGGATACATACTATATTCACATGAATGTACATTTGTAATAAAGCAAGGTGCAGCATTTGTACTTCTAAAATATATTCAGTTATTCTAACCGACCCACCAATGCGTGACGTCACATTTGTATGCTGCCAGAGGGGCAGGCGGTGGAGTGAGTGAGTGAGATAACAAAAGTCCCTTATGTGTTTCTAAAAATGGTTAACACCTGTGCTGTTTATGGTTGCCCTAATCGGTCAACTAGAGGTTTTATTTTGTGATACCGGCAGTGATTCAAAAACGAAGTTGTCTGAAAGCAGACGCGCACAATGGCTGTCAAATCTTCAACGTGACCACTTAACGCCATCACAACATACAAGGTTATGATCTGATGACTTTATAGCAGTTATTGTTTTCTTTTTAATTTTCATTCAAGATTTATTTTGCACTGCTGTTCAACATGAATCTGTTAATCATATAGGTATACAAATTTCATGTACGTTGATGGAACATTATAGAACATTTTGCTGAGCGATGTGTTGTAAACAAACTCGTCTCTTTGTTAGCAGTTAGCAAGCTAGGGCGAGCTCGAAAAGCTTCAACGGGTCATAAAGACGAGTTTATCTGGACACAAACCATTTCATGAAAGACGTTTTACACCATTAAACTAGTGATCGATGTACTGTGTCAAACAAAAGCAAGATACTTTGCTAAAGGCAGACAAAGATTCAGCCGACATGCCCCCAAAGTAATTGCAGGCGCTTGATGGCATCAAAGTCCCCCCAAGCAACTGCCTCCAATGTGGCGATGTATGTCCTTATAGCAACCTTTTTCACCAAACTAGACATAAATAGACCGATAACCAATAACGCTAATAATGGATAAGGCTTCTCCTCGTATTATCCTTCCACATGCGGCTCTCAAATATTCGCTCTGCGTTCAAGTAATGATACCAGTATCGATAACTGGCATCAGCGTTTTATTTGTTAGTACCACCCGATCCGATACCAGCGTTTTAATGCGGTATCTGGTTACCTACTGATACCAGTATCGGTATCGGAACAAAACTAGTTGTCACCCGCTGCCAAACTAGTTTGCTTTGCAGCAGCAATGAGTTGCGTGGTGCATCCTCTCCTCCGTGCCTGGGAAAACTGTAGTCATCGCAACATGTGACATAACGGACCGATCGCGAGAGTAGCAACAATTCTTGTCGTGTTGCAGACCTGCCGCCAACATGACTCACAGCACAATGCGTCGGTCACATGATGATGTAATGCGGCAGTTGTCGCTCGCGCCGACGCGGGAGTATAAAGAGGCCTTTCGCCGAGTAGGCTGAAATGAAATTTGGCTGCCTCATGACCACGTCACACTCATGAGGGCCGATTAGTGGGCCGTACTAAAATCCACTTCCGCCCTTGCTTAGTAGAGCCCTTTTTTTTCAAACGTGTCATCCCCGCCCTCGGCCCCAAAAACGGGCGTCTGGCCGGGCCAGGGTCCAACCGGTCCTGCCCCGGGACGAACTGTCCAGCTCTGGTAATATCTCACTGCCCCACATGTGTGAAAATGTTCCCAAGTGTTTAACACTGTTTGAAGTGTTTTTTTCTTATCAAGCAGATCCTAATATTTTGAATTAATAACACATTTTTTAAAATTCAAAGTTCTTTTGTCAGTTTTAATTTTGCTGATTTTAGATTTTTGTTGAGGTAGCGTTTCCATACCGGTATCGGGGTATTTTATGCAGGTATAGTAAAAATCGAAGTCAAAATTTTGGTATCGTGTCAACACTATCGGAGAGACTTTACAACTTTGCATACATATTTGGAGGGGTATGTTAATGGTTTGCAGGTGTGACACAGCGACAGATTTTAACTTGGAAAGAAAACAACAATTATTAGAATGCATTTATCCAGTGAAAAGTTTTATTAAAATCTTATTGTGATGCTTTATTTGTCTATATTTATTCCTCTTAATGTCGCTGGACATAAGTTGAGGAAGAAGTTAGTCATAATTATTAGTTGTAATCATATATTTGACATTTTTTTTATTAATGTTTTATTTGCAGTGATATCTTTGAAGTTTGGGAGTAGTTTGCATTTAAAGTGCAATTAAACCAATTCTTGTTTGTGCAGTGCTGTGTGCTGATAGAGTTGGACAGATGACAAAGACCTACAGTGACATTGACGCCGTCACTCGACTGCTGGAAGAGGTGAGAGACTTTCCGTCGCTTAGTATTTAACTCAAAATGATCCACATCGGCAACTTTGTGACCAACAGATTGAAAATTATGAGAACTCAGATGGCTTGGTGTGTGTGTGCGTAGGGGTGTGTGTGTGAGTGTATATATATTTTTAAAAATGTCTTTAACTGTTCAGATGTCAACAAAAAGTCGATTTTCTCTGAAGGGTTGGCTTAAGAGCCTAATTGATGTTATTGCCCTGTGTCTCAGAGTTTTATAATCCATTCAGCAGTCATATTATTAATGATTAAGCCAAGGAGTATTGCATAACAACATAATCAGAGTGTTGATGTTATATTATCAGCTGTTCTTGTTGTTGTCGTTTAGTATTTTGTTTTTAAATGAATTATCATACGGGTGGAACGGTGGGCGACTGGTTAGCATGTACGTCTTGCAGTGCAAATGTCTTGGGTTCAAATCCAGGCTCCAGCCTTCCTGTGTGGAGTTTGCATGTTCTCCCCGTGTCTGCTTGGGTTTTCTCCGGGTACTCCGGTTTCCTCCCACCTTCCAAAAACATGCATCGTAGGTGAATTGAACACTCTAAATTGTCCATAAGTGTAATTGTGGATGTGAATCGTTGTTAGTCTATGTGTGACCTGCAATTGGCCTACCGCCCAACAACTGGGATAGGCTCCAGTACACCTGCAAACCTTGTGAGGATGAGTGGTTTGAAAAATGAATTAATTAAAAAAAATATCGTATTGTCCAAGTGTTATTTCTTTAGTGGCTTAAACTCTAACTCTCTGTTGTTTTATGATGGATCCTGTGCAGAAAGAGCGTGACTTGGAATTAGCAGCTCGCATCGGTCAGTCACTACTCAAGAAAAACAAGGCCCTGAGTGAAAGAAATGAACTGCTGGAGGAGCAAGTTGAGCACATACGAGAGGAGGTGGGAGTGGTACAACGTGTTCAGCCTCTTTATCATTATCAACATACTTCTCATTCTTAAAATAAATTGGCTCAAACTATGAAGGTCATTTTTAGAATAGTCCCTGATTCAAGGATATTCTAAAGTATCAGATAGCAATGGTGGGATGTTTCAACACACAAGCATTGTTTGTGTTTTTTTTCTTCCTTTTACACTACTAGGTATCCCAGTTACGCCATGACGTGTCCATGAAAGATGAGCTGTTGCAGTTCTATACCAACGCTGCTGAGGAAAGCGAGGGGGAGTCGATCACCTCCACACCGTGAGGCTCATTTCATTCTATTGCCTTTTCTCTGCTCATCTTCCATCACGTCATCATGTATTCCTCCACACGTAAGATTTTGCATTTAAGTTATAGTTTAGCTTGTACAGTTTAGGTGGTGTCAAACTGAGAGTGGTTTCTTTAGCCTTTTTTAGCGACATAAGACAAACAAAATGTTGGCAACTCCTGTCAGTGTGATGCAGTGCATTTCCACACCCCCGCAAAATACAACCACATTTCAGTCCAGTTCAGTTTTATTTATATCGCCGTAAAACTAATCTCAACCAAATTTATGTCAAGGTGGTTTCCATTTGGAAATATCCAGGACAAACTTCCTTTGAAAAATTTACAATAATAAATAATCTTAAATGTACAAAATGTCTTTTCAGAGGTGGAGTTATTGATCCGTCTCAATTCGTTTCACCTCATTACATTATGTATTTGTACTTAACTCAGTGGCCAGTTACTGTACCATATCTACAGTTATTATGTGCCTGCATGTGTTTACATAGTGTGCGACCCACTGAGAACAACGTGTCAACGCCAACTTGTTTCCCCCTGGACTCCTTGCAGAAAAAACTGAAAGATCTAGAAGAAGAAAATAAATCTCTGCGGTCTGAGGTTCATACACACACACTCCATAAAGCTGATGTTATGCACATCAATGTTTGTGTAACCTCATAACTATAAGTAAGGGCATGCACAGTAGGGGTGTAACGGTACACGTGGGTGTATTAATACGTTTCGGTATGGCATGTTCGGTTCGGTCCACTTGCGTTTGGTTTGGTCCACTTATTAGCGTGAGTTTACGCACGGGCGCTACTGACTGTTGGATGCGCGAGAGGAGGGCGGCGGCACAAAAGAGGATCAAACAAATACGCAAACAAGCCAGCGCTCGAAGTTTCCCCGTACACTGCGGTCTCCTGTTTGGGAACATTCTGGCTGTCCTGTTAAAATCACAGATGGGGAAAGGTACGTGTATAAGTCCCAAAGTTGTGTGCCGACATTGCTACATGAGATCGGCGGCTAAGCTGTAGTAGCACGTCTAACATATTAACACTTAAAACGACATCATCCGACTGTGAATGTTTCTTAGACGAGGAAGCAAGCAGTCTTTTTAGCCAAAAACAAAGTACAACAGATCTCTCTCTACTTCATTCTCCGCTGCTCCTCTCACTAGCCGTACGATGCATTCATGAACCTCGGAAACATCACAACTCAGCAAAACACAAAACCGACCTCAACACAGATAACCCAATTCGTTACAATATGCTGTTGGAACATTCAAAGATTTTAATGCCTAAAAAGTGTAAATAATTTCATAAAGACTTTAAAGTTACTGTATTTCATTATAAAAAGAGTTTTAATACAGTTAGCAATAATTGTAACTGTTATTGTATGTATTTTATTCATCACAAAAAGTATATATGTGCTGTAATGACGACTTGTCTTTAACTTGAATACTTAGGTGTGTCATAGGCTGTTGCTGCTGAGTGTTTAAAGATTTCGGTCTCTTAATAATTCACAAAATCAAGAGATCTTTATTGTTAGTGTATTTTTCATTCTGGTGTAATTTCTTAGAATGTCACTCGAATGGTTTGCTTTTATTTATGTTTCCAAAAAAAAATTTAACATTTACTTGTCATCTTTCAAAATAAACATTTTTAAAAAAGAATCAGTTTTTTTACCGAACCGAAGTTTGCAAGAAACCGAACCGAACCGAAATGTGATTTAGTGTACCATTACATCCCTAATGCACAGTATTGCTTGTGTAACTTGAATGAATGTATGTGGACCACAAAACTTTAGAGATGCAGAAGGCTCAGGTTTGCTCGCTCTACTTTGTGCGTGTTTTCCTTAAGACAGCTGCCCTCTGGTGTTAAGTTATTAGTTCAAATGTCTACCCTAGGCCAGTCACTTGGAGACAGAAACCCTTTGCTATGAAGAAAAAGAGCAACAGTTGGTCAATGACTGTGTCAAAGAGCTTCGTGAGTATTTGAGCACCTTGAGTTTTGATTACGTTAACTGTTTTTTGAACATGGTGCAAGCCACTTTGCTGGTTTGACTGCAGTGAAGTCCTTTTGACAAACACGTTCTGATGTTTCCAGGTGTTGCCAATCTGCAAATATCCTCTCTGGCTGAAGAGCTGGCAAGGAAGTCAGAGGATGCTTCCAGACAGCAGGAGGAGATCACTCATCTTCTCTCCCAGATAGTAGACCTCCAGAAAAAGGCCAAGATGGTGTGCATTCCCATACTGTATTTTGTCAACGTGTGATATTTGTATTTGTATCATGTACTGTATTCATTTATTTATCAGGAAATGTTCATTATTTCTTTTGCAGTATGCTGTGGAGAATGAGGAACTCACACAGCACCTAGGAGCTGCCAAAGATGCTCAGCGACAACTCACTGCCGAGGTAAGTTGTATTTTCCGCATAGCAACTTCCTCGAATATACCAGTACATAAATGTTAAGCTAAAAATCCATTCACTGGGGTATAACATCAAGTGCAAATGGACTATCTAGTAGTCTAGTCTAGTCTAGTAGATAATCAAGATACCCCAAAAGTGGGTGGTAATTAACTATGTAAGCAATAACTTCAGTAAGCAGTTTAACTACCATTGTGACAAGTGACTGCTATCTTTGTAGACTTTGTAGGAAGAAAAAAAACATGAAATGAGCTCTTAAAACACCCCTAAAATCCTCCTTACCAAATAAATTCAGGAAATAACAATTGATGACCAAAATATAATGGCCTTTTCTACTGCCCTCTGTGCTCTTCTCGTGAATAATGTAAAGTTGGAAGTGAAGTCAAAATTTTCTTTACAAAAAAGATTTTTATGTGCCGCCATAGTCTAAACATGGCATTCTGATTAATAATGTATTTGTGGAATATGAATTAAGCCACAAAATCCACCCGTTTTTATCCAACACAGGGGGCGGCCATTTTGACACTTGCTGATGACAGAAATTGACATCACAGTTGCTTAGGGCTCAGGAACGACCAGTCACAGCTTACCTGCTTTCTCAGTTTGGTCATGTGACATTCGCAGGCTGAGCCGTGAGTGGTCATTACTTGAGCCCTGAGCAACTTAACAATAAACGATGAGTAACACACTATAATCTGCATGAGGTTTTGTTGCAAATGTTATAAGATTGTGCAGGTGTTTGTTTATTATTGTAGTATTTTCTGCTGAGTACACTTCTATCCATTTTCCAGTGGAGTTGCCTCCTGCTTGCTATTAGAACACGGTGCAGGAAGTAAACACATTTCTTATCAGAATTTCCTTTGCCTTGGATGTGTTTTTGTCTTTCATAACTTTACATTTCACTTGACTTTTCTTTGCCTTGCTATTAGTTGCGTGAGTTGCAGGACAAGTATGCGGAGTGCATGGAGATGCTACATGAAGCTCAAGAGGAGCTGAAAAACCTGAGAAATAAAGCTGTTTCATCAAACACACAAAGGCGTTTCCATTCTCTGGGCTTGTTCCCAATGGTGAGCAGGATCAAGGAAATTAAAGTAGTGTGAATAAAATGCAGCTAATTTAGTCCATTTAACGCAGGGGTGTCCAAACTTTTTGCAAAGAGGACCAGATTTGGTCAGGTGAAAATGCGGGGTGCCGACCATTTAGCCTGACATTCTTTTTTACATGGAACACCAATAAATCCAAGCACATTTTAGCAAACCAGTCTGCCTTTCGTTTTTGACTGTTTTTTAAACTTAAATTTCACGATTATTAAACATGTCTTTTGGTCCATTTGAAACATGACATATCACTGGCAAATCATTTTTCACTGAACTTTTAGATTTAAAACAGGGAAACAAGTAAAAGTATTCACCAGCACACATTACATTTCAAACATCAATAACAACTGGCAATTAAATGTTCTCTTAATGTTTTAAATCTATGACAGGGAAATATGTAAAATATACATGTATATCATATTCACCAGTACAGGCCAGGGTTAATATGAAAGAGGGAATATTGTTGAAAATAAATGTTCAGTGAACTTTTAGATTTAAAAACAGGGAAATATGTAACAGTCTCCCTGCAAATCAGGGAGACACAATTGTTGTATATTTCAGTGAAAAATAGTCCAATTCCCACCTTTCCTTAAATTGTCGGCCCTTGCTGTTAACTTCACCTTTTTTATCCATTGTGGCCATTTTTTAAAAACTGTGGAAAGGGTCACACAGGGTTATGGAGTTGGGGAGAGTGCTGCTGCCCTCTTGTGTGTAAATGCGAAATTGCATTTTTTACTATTTTATACGCTTGTCTACAGGGCTATGGGCTAGAGTTATTAATTTTATGACAGAGTGTGTGGGCCGTCTAGAATTTGACCGCGGGCTGCATTTGGCTCACGGGCCGGACTTAGGAAACGCATGATTTAACGTATTATGTTCATGTGAGCTTTTAGGTCATAGCACATGAGCTCTTGTATTAACACATGAACAAGTGGCTTTTTTTTCTAGGACTCTCTGGCAGCAGAAATAGAGGGCACAATGAGGAAAGAACTTCAGATGGATGACCCAGATGTTGAGGAGCTAAGGTGCAATTAGAAACCTGGTTTGCCTCAAAGGCGAGCCATAATATGTTGTTTCATCCATTTTTTTTCCATCTGATTTTCACATTAGACTGCAGCCAAAACGTGTGTTCCAGACTGTGAAAAACCTCAACCTCATGCGTCAGCAGCGTTCGTCGCTTGCCCCCTCCCCCCTCAACATCCCAGGCTCCAATCAGTCATCATGCATCACTTCGGGCCGCTCCAGCAGGGTGGGCACACCTCGCTCCAACTCCATGTATGGCAGTGAAACAGGAAGTGGAATAATGCTGGACAACAGGAGTAGCTGCATCCTGGAGAGCCCAGATAATGGGTACTAATTATTTCATGTATATCGAAAATGTGTCAGTTGCTGATGGTGTAGTGGTACACTCGCCTGAGTTTTATGCGGGCAGCGTGGAATCGGTTCCCACTCAGTGACTGTGTCTGTGTGTGTGCCCTGCGACTAGCTGGTGACCAGTTCAGGGTTTAGTTCGCCCTTCGCCCATAGTCAGCTGGGATAGGCTCCAGCACCTCCCCGCGACCCTGTACAGGATAAGCGGTGTGGATGATGATGATGATGATGTCAGAAATTGTGTCAGTTGCTCTTAACTTACATTTTTCATCCATAAACTGTGGTCATGTTTTTGTTGATGTCACAATGTCCCCAGGGCGCAGTCAAGATAAAAATGTGTCAAAGGGAAAAAAAATTGTGAAACTAAAGAAATATTTAAATTTTGTGTACAGAAAAGATCCTCCCAATATGTGGTTATGCACTGCAATTTTGTGATAAGGTACCTTTCCATCTCATTGTGATGACAAGCTTTATTGACTCTAACAAAATTGTCTGTCGGTCCAGGTCAGAGGACTCAAACAAGCGGCCCCCTGGGACCCCAGGCACCCCCGGAAGTCGGGACCTGGAGACAGCCCTGCGGCGTCTGTCTCTACGCCGCGACAACTACCTCTCGGAAAAACGCTTCTTTGAAGAGGAGAGGGAGAGGAAGTTGGCCTACCTGGCCAAAGAGGAGGAAAAAGGAGGCAGCGAATGTAGTGGAGGCCCTGGGACACCGACAGAGAGTCTCTTCTCGCTCTGCTCGCATCCGTCCTTGGGGAGCATGTGGTCAGGATACTCTTTCACCGCAAGATCCTACCTCCCAGAGAAGCTGCAGATTGTAAAGCCGCTAGAAGGTGATTATTCTTCTCAGAGCCATGATCCCTTCAATCCCCCACACGATGACAAAGACAATCCGATTCCCTTACACAATGAAAATGCTCAAACATCCCCACAGGATCCCATCAAACCAAGTAACAGACACACGCAGTCACAAAATCAGAATCAGTTAGATGGTCAATATCTGATTTTACATCGCCATCGGCGTTCCCAAATGTTTCTAAGTGCATCAAGGTTGCAACGGAGCTCGAGTGTGATGGAGCTCAGCCTCCAGCCGGGCTTACAGTCTCACCCCCAACCTCCTCTGGCTGCACTCACAGGTCTGCTGGAGGTGTTGGAAGAACAGGAAGGCAATTGGAATCTGCAGCATTCCTTTTACTTTCGGCACACACACAACCGCACCGTTGGTTTGAAATATGAACATGCAATCGCAGAGTTGTAACATTCAAGAGATTTTAAGAATCTTTTCCGAAAATGCTAAAAAATGTGCATTGTTTATTCATTCATTCTAAAACACCAACCCAGACATCATAAACTACAAATGTTTTTCTACTGAATTTGCAAACGCTATTTGTTTAGATTTTCTACGTGAAACTACATACGGATCATCTAATATGCTACGATGCCTTAACAAACTCTACTATCTTGCCAAATAGAGGTGTTCACCTATTTGAAACCTTTACATTTCAAATTGCTGGCTTGTATGCATTCTCAATTCTGTGGCGCCATCTAGTGTCTGATGTCATTTAATCCTCAACACGTCCAAGCAAAACGAGCGCCTATATCAGCTGCACTGACAAAGAAATACAAATAGAAAAAATAAGAAAGGAACTCTGACTGATTCAGTTTAATCTTACACTTGCTTTACAATACAAGGTTAACCGATATTATTTGCACAGCATTTTTTGGGGGGAGTGGGGGTGTAGAGTGTGAACAGCCAAAATAGTTGTGTGCTTTAGCCTTAGGTGCACAAGTGTTTGCAAAACGTGTTACATCAATCCGTGCCTTCCTTTGCATTCTTTGTCGTTTTCACTCCACCACTGCTCATTTCTTTCCTTTGTTCCAGTTTTCTCTTTGCACTCCCTTTTCTGTTCTGCTAATCAATTTTCTTTGTGAAAGACTTGAATAAAATTCTCCATAATTGTGTTACCTTCCTTTCCTTTCTTTCCTTTTGTGACATTATTTGGAATAATCACATCTCTTAAAAAATTCACGTATGTCACAGGTACAAATGCATCCGAACTATACATACTCTAAAAATGTTTACTACTCTACCACTCTGCTGGCATGGAGCTTGTCCATCACGCGATGTATGTATGTCTGGATGTGTATTTAAAAGTGCTTTCACACATGTAAATATAGCATGACATTTAGTGCAGCCGTATTGTATACAAATGCATATCGCTGCTGTCCTGTGAAAAACACTTCTGTCCAATTTTGGAAATTTTTTAAATTTTCATGTTAATGTGATGTCTGTAACGTGGAAAAACATTGTTCACGTAAAATAAGAAAAATGAAAAAATGGACATAAGATTTTTTTCACAGGACAGTGATGATATATTATATATGTATATTCAATGTCCACTCCTTGTTGGTATATAGACTTAAATTTGAAGTATATACTGGAGCGTGTATTGATACAAACCATTAGCAGGGATAGCTTTATTGTCATTACTCTCAAGAACCTATTGGTAGATTTGATGTTTCACTGAATATTGAAATTTGAATGTTGGAAGGTTTAAAAAATGTTGTGCTGAGCACAAAAAAGGTGAGGTCAGGAGGGGAAAGTCAGTGCTGAATAGATTGTTGATGACAAATCTAACTTTTTCTTGTCTTTTTTTAACCGCCAGGTTCTGCTACACTCTATGCATGGCAGCAGTTGGCTCAACCGCACATGGGCGCTCTGCTGGACCATCGGCCCGGCGTGGTCACAAAGGGCTTCCGCACGTTATCACATGATCAGGACGAGGCGGATGGATGGCAACTGGACCAGCCAGAGGAGGACAATGTCTCAAGTGAATCATGCGCAGACTTGTTGGGAGAGAGCCTTTTGGAACCTTTGCACTCCAGTTCTTCACTTTCCATCTGCTGCAGCAGAAATGGCAACACTGATGCCAGTAGCCACTCAGAAACACTACACGGTGAAAGAGCAGGGACAATGCAAGCAAAAGAAGCTCTTCCAAGCCCACCCCCACCCCCCTCTTCCTCAACACCGTCTTCCGCTGAAATGAACGGGCATGTGGACTTGACGGCGCTCAGCACATTGGAGCACATGCCTGGTGAGGTGGTCTCCTAGCTGGTGTTGCAGCACGTCACCCCACCCCGGAGCTTGGGGTTGTCAGGGGGTAGGGGGGTAGACCGCCCGTCCAATGGGCGGGGGTGGGAGTGGGTGGGGGCATTCAGTGAACTGCGGACACCTCAACATCCCAGTGTGACACCCCGTCTTGCATGGTCACTCTCATCTGCACACATCAGCACATTCGTCCATCCCACCTGCAGTCCCAATATGTGCTGCCGTCGAACACCATCAAAACAGTGTACTTTTATTTATTTTTTTTATTGTACATTTATTCACTTGAAAAAAAAATCCTTCTTCTCATATTTTCCTTGCCGTTGTAATGCATTATTTTTATTTCAAACAAAAGCCTCTACGCTCACTGGTTACAACATTGGGTATACTGTTAAAATTGAATAAGACCCCATACAAGAGCTGCATAGAAAATGTGCATGTTAAAAACATAATTCCCATGACTCACATTGTTAGAGAATATTTGAAGTATTTTGGTTGCTGTAGCGGTGCTCAATTATTTGAATTGAGATACATAATTCAATATCTCTTCACACTGCAAACATAGTAATGCCTGTGTTCTTAAATTGCTACATTTCTGAATTATGATCTTTGAAAAGCATACTGCTTTAGTTGTAGATCTCATTAGTTTGTGTTGGTACAGTATACAGAATGACGTGACCAGTGAATGTACCGTTCCATCTCTTTCAGTGCTGGAAAACAAATCTTGTCTAATCTGAAACGCCAAGGTGTCCTTTGTGCGTACTAATGGCAAAGCAACTCACTTTTGAACGACATAGTTTAACGCTCTCGGCACACAGACGCCGCTCAGCGTCATGTGAGCTCAAATATCAGGCGTTATTTTAGAGCAGCTGTCCAAGTCACATGAAGGCATGACACGCTTCACTGGTTAATATTGGCGTTGACCTTGTGACTTTGCTCTGTGGGTCCAAATGCATTAGCACTTATGTTTTACCCCACACAATGCAAAATTCCCTAACAGAAAATATTCATATACTCATTAGTCTCTTCTAACCCATCGCCATATTAGTGTATGTCTTTCATCCCCATTGTTTTTTTTGTTTATGCATTCATTAATGGTGGTACGAAGTGGACACTGTCATTAATTTGACCTTATTTTTATTTATTACCGGAAACTTACATAAAATGTTAAAAAATACAACCTTGCTTCCACAAAAATGCTGCTGCTTTAGCTTTGGGTTTCTGCTGTGAATGTTGGGCCTTTTTCTCAAGTTTTTGTACGATGATGGTTGTTGATTGCACTATTTATTTAGATCTAGTTGGATGCTAGCAACTTCCTAACACTTCCTTTCCTCTTTCCTCTCGCTTAGTTAACTTCCCAGGGAAGTGTATGTCCCACACTAGCTCCACCTACACGTTCACCACCTGCAGGATTCTCCATCCCTCTGATCAGCTGACTTCAAGGTAAACAAAAGCTACTTGAAAGTGTGTCATGATTCATCTAATACTGGCGCCTCTCTGCCTAATTGCCAAAACCGTACCATCTAGCTTACAGTGTGTCTGTGATTTTATTGGCCTTGGCAGATCTTGTGTTGAGGAAGAGGAAGTGGAGTTGTATCATATGGTTGTCATGGCTGGCGTAGAGCAGAGCCAATGAGTGCACCCACTGGGTTGCACGTTGGTGAGGGAAGGCATGGGAGTGTGCTGCTGTGTGATTGTGCCCTTTTGAGGCTAATCTAGATGGAAGGCTGATGACAACTCCGAATGGGTTGAAATCCCAAATCGAGTTAAAACTGTTAGCCTTACGACTGCACATCTGAATTTGCCTCAAGAGCTGCCAGCAGTTACAATAGATAGATGACTAACAAAGCTTATACGATTCAAGGTGGTGAACCCAAACGCTGATCACATCTAATTGTTATGATTTTTTTATTAGGTTTTTTTTTTTTTTTGCTTGATGCATAAAAATACCTCACGTTGTTCAAGTGATGGATTGCAGTGATGGAACTATTTTCATTGTTAATACAACACTGCTCAAAATTCTTGGGCCACTCTTGGATATGTTGAAGCGACTTATTTGTTTCTCACATGTCTTTTAATTGTCATGCTATAGTGACATTAAATGCTCGTATGCACACATTTATCTGGACCCTCACCTATTGTAAAGGTTTGCCTTTGACACATTTGTATGTTTGTTTGTTTATTAATACTATTTTATCTGTCGTACTATTTAATGTTTTGTCAAAATGATTGCTATGAAAAATATCGTTTGATTAAAGTGGAAGTCAACCCCAAAAGATTATTTGCAATAATATGTTCTCAGCGCCTTCACTAAATATGGCATTCTGATTCATATTGCGTTTGTGGAATGGGAGTTAAGCAGCAAAATCCACCCGTTTTTGTCCAACTCAGTAGGTGGCCATTTTGCCACTTCTGTCGACTGAAAATGACATCACAGTTGCTCAGGGCCCAGCTAATAACCAATCACGGCTCAGCTTCAGAAAACAGGTGAGCCGTAATTGGTCGTTACCTGAGCCCTGAGCAACTGTGATGTCATTTTCAGTCACCAGCAAGTGACAAAATGGCCACCCACTGAGATGGTCAAAAATGGGTGGATTTTACTGCTTTACACATAATCCACAAACGCAATATTAATCAGAATGCCATGCTTAGACTAGTGGGCCTGCATAGAACATATTTTTGTAAAGAAAATTTGGGGGTTGACTTTAACTTTAACAAAGCTCGTGGTTGCCTCAAACCTACGCGCAATGCAGGATAAACAGGAAAACATACGCTACTCACAATGTTCTATTTAGAAATACAATTCGTCGCTGTCGTGCGAAAAACATTTATGTCTATTTATTTAATTTTCTTATTTTTTTACGTGAATGGTGTTTCCGCGTTTATGACATCTCATTAACCTGTAAAAAAAAAAAATCCAAAATTGGACATTCGTCTTTTTCACAGGACAGCGACGCAATATTGGTTGGAATTAAGAGAACCTCCGTGAAAGAGCAATGTACTGACACCTGATTCAAGTCAACCACATGACAGTGACATATTGAACGTGTTTGCGTGTGATTAATGCACTCATTACTAACATTGAGTTACATTTCCGAGATTTCAACCCCCGAAAATGTATCTACTGACTGTCTGTTTCTGTCCTTGCACCCATACTACTATATACCTGTCCCCCCTCCACTATCATTTTTTCACCCATCCGTTTACAGCTCAGCTCTATCCTCTTGTCAGAGCAGTACACCATCTACTCCGGTAGTCTTCTCTGCTCCACATACACCCTCCTACACGCCCTGCTGCACCCCGCGCCGCCTCTCCTTGTCCCTCTCCCTGGCTGAATCCTCCGCCAACCTTCGAGACCCCACCAAGACCACCAGCACCTCGCTAGGCCTCGGACGCCTCCTGCTGGAGCACGGGATCTCCGCGTCGGCGTACGACCCGAGCAGCTGGGACCGAGGGTCCGCGAAAGGAGAGCAGCCCACGTCCAGCGCCACTGCGGAGGGGAATAACGACGGGCTGATGACAAAACGCCCCGACAGCCTCCTTCTCCTCCAGCCTTTGACTCCACCAAATTCCCCTCGTTCTTGCGGCAAATCTGCCACCGCCTGCCTGGATTTTCACTTCAGCCCTTCCGATGACGACCCGCCATATTTTGACACTTTCCTGGCCTCAAAGCCGGCACGCATCATCCTTAGGGAAGTGCTGGGCGAGGCAGAAAGGGAGCAAGGTGGCCAGACGGATGACGAAGGTCAAACAGAGATGTTGAACCTGAGACTCGTGGAAAAACTGAAAAGCTTCCATACCCTTCCGCCTCACACCGCTTCCATCGCACCTGCAAGTACTCTGCTAGCCCCTTTCTGCTCCACTGGGCTTGGGAGCACTGCGATGGGTCTGAACACAGGACTGAGGAGGAATAGAAGCTATCCTGTCATGGTCGGAGCCAGCATGGCCATGAAAGATCCAGGAGGTCCCCATACTGCTGACATCCTCATACCGCATTCAATGCAAAGCCCACAAACACAACCAGCAGTGCGCGTACATGACATAAGACAAACACAAATGAATCACACTGTTTTCACAAAGACACCGGACACTGTCTCATCTCTAAACACGAACCAGAGACAAGACAACTCGAACAAAACACTTCAAGACTCAATCAGCAATGGAAAGTCATGAAACTACTGTATAAACATTATAATAAATAATTACATATTGCAGTTCCAAAACAGTATGTATGAAATGGAGTCTGTAAGCCCACACTGCCCGTAGAACTAATTTCCCTAACAATAGTCATAGGAGTACAATGGCAAGTGAATGAAATTTGTGACGACTGAACTAGTGTGGGGCATTTCGTTCTTTTGCTGTCGATAAAGATGTGTCCTTGGCGTGTGCGTACGGCACGTGATATGTGCAATATACTATTTAAATACAAATCGTTTGTGATGAAAGACCTATAATCTGGTGAAGCACAACAAAAACGTTGACTTTCTCCCATTTACCTGCTCCACTTGAACAATTGCAGTACTGGCCTGAATATGAATGATGTGGAGCACAGGTAAAATTAAAGTGCCAAGTTAGGAGTCGTTGATCTTCCTAAAAAGTTCTTCTCTTGCTAAAGTGTACAAACCCTCCAGCATTTCAAGCACCAAAGCAAAGTACTGGCATTTGGCTGCAACACTTGGGAATACAAATACTTGCCTGAATGTCTGCACTTTGATTTTACTTTGGAGCTTAAATCTCCATTCACTATAATTATGACACAAATGTATCGGGATGGATTCGTTTAAGATACTCTCCCTGATTTATGTGTACAATTGTACCGATTCTGCAAATTATCAAATCATGTCATTTTTATGTTCAGGCCATTATGGTAGATTCCTGAGCATTTATTTGAATATAGAGACAAATATTGATTTTCTATTGGGGCAAGGGGGAAATACGATTGTAAGTAGGTGCCGTATTGAAAACATCCACGTTGGTGTGGGTGCTGTGCTATAATGGAATGTTCATATGTGCCTAAAACACGTTACCGTTTTAATATTTGATTGTCATTAATTTTTACATTAGAAACATTGTTTGGGGAAAAACTAAAAAGTTTGAAAAACAACTGCCCAAATGCACAGAAGTTGTTCCATAAAAGCTGAATGTGCCCCACTCACAATCTTTGCTTATTCTAAAACCTGATTGGTGGAAACAGAAACACCTGATGAACATGATTTGGTGTGACACAACTTTTGGCTAGCCTGATAAGTATGTAGAGTGTTTTTTTTTTCGTTTGTTTGCTTTAACAATGCCTCAAATCAATGTGTGATGAAGCCATTTCTTTTGTACAAAAATCCTTCACTTTTGGAATGTGTTCATGGGAATTCTGCAGTATGTCTGAAATGAACAAAAGGACTCATCCAAGGCGTCCCCCGCATTTCCTTGCAAAACATTTGATGATGGTATGACAGAGAATGCTGATAGGAAAGTATAAAATCAACTAATGTCAGAATGGCTTGGGGAAAATGTGTTGCACGGATGCACTCTCTTTTCAAATACACTCGATCGGATTGCAAAATGAGATGAGTTCTGTCTGTTTAATACTACAAAATGTCAAATTGGCAGTGTTTTTATTTTGAAGTCTGCAATATGTTGTTATGGCTAATTTAGTCTGTGTCACTTTAAAGTCACCCATTTTAAAGTTAGGGAACAATGTTAAAAAGGTACGTCTGTGTGCTTTTCTGAATGTATTCATCTATTCATGTTAACTTAAATACATGTATGTACACGTATAAAGGAGTTCCTACATATTTGTTTTAAGATCTAACTATATTTTCAGGGACAGAGTGTTCTATTTTTCAGAACTGTACTCTGCATTAAAAAACAAAATAAAGAGTGAAACACAAAACATGTCTTACTGTCTTTGGGAAAGAATTTAGCCTGTTTTCATTTTGCTGTATATCATAAGAAAGAGCTTACAATTATAAAAATGATACAACTGGCCTTTTGTGGGCTATGTGGGTGCAGCGTCTTGCTGGATAATAGTTTACACTTGACGTGTAGTCAAAGTAAGTTGATGTATCAATTTCTCTTGAGAACCTTTTGCTGTCAGACTCTTTAACAAGAACATTGTGTAGTCTCTACAAACTGGCGGACATTAGTGCAATCGTGCAGTCCTGCACCTGAGCTTATATCGTGCAATACCCAAAAATTCCCCACTATTGTTAATCTAGTTTTATTTTGATCAAATGCTGTTCCTTTTATTTCACTGCAGCACTGTCACTTACTTAGAGTATTTTTCCTCTGTACTATGTACAGGCTAAAATGAGTGTTTCTTCATACTTTTTATGTAGATGTATGTTGGTGTGTATATACATGTGTATATACACATAGTTACTGCGTATATTTACACAGGTTTGATCCTGAATGTTTGCCGTTAATGTTGTACATTAATGGCTACATTATGCCGCTGTCCCTGTGTGACCTATATCTTTGCTGCTGTAACACTGAAAGTTTCCCTACTGTGGGATCAATAAAGGCCTTCTTATTCTTATTATTTTGTGGACACCATTTATAGGTTAACTAGTATATTTAAATTCAGTTGTTTTAATGGGTTATTTATTTTTATTATACATTTATATTTTCTGCCACACTTGTCCTCATTGGAATCACTTGTGAGCTGGAGCCTATCCCAGCTGACTTTGGGCAAGAGGCGGGATACACCCTGGACTGGTCACCACACCCATGCACAATTCGGAGTCTTTAACTAACCGAAGAAGCTTGCTCGAGGAAACATGCTAATTCCGATACATACTGAGTTAAGATTTGAACCCAGAACCGATCTGGTAACTGAATGAACTTCTGTCATGTATTGATTCGGCTTGTATCTTGTGTATTTTTAATCCCTCATTGGTACAAATTCTCTATGTTCCAACTCGCCACCA
Organism: Filicampus tigris; assembly: GCF_054856515.1. Lineage (NCBI taxonomy): Eukaryota > Metazoa > Chordata > Actinopteri > Syngnathiformes > Syngnathidae > Filicampus > Filicampus tigris. The sequence continues at coordinate 24,567,997 of NC_141224.1, read as the reverse complement.
GAGGTCAGAAAACCACCCTTGCATTAATGCCCACCGTCACCCATAACCAAACTGAACTCCCAGATCAGTTTGTACTTGTGCAGTGATTGTATTCATCCACCTAGAGGCAGTGTGGCAGCCAAAGTGAAGGCAGCTGGTCCAAAAGCTGTGCGTGTGTAACTAAGCAAGCCAGAGAGATGAGCTTGTGAAGCTTGGCCTCCGAAAGAAGGCAAGCAGAGCTCCTCTTATCCCTCAGTCTGGCTGTTCGAATGTTCCAAGATGCCTGTCTGTCTTTTTATATTTTGTCAAGGAACATTATACATTTCCTTATAAACATTTGGACATAATGTTAGTTTCACATTATGCAGGAAATTGATTTAATTTCTCTCATGCAATTAATTAATCAAGTATCTTATATAATTGTCTAAGAATTGAGCAGGGAGAGTTAAAAACTGATGAGCTCAGAGAAAGATGGACCCACGCAAGAAAATGCAAGAAGCCTCTGAGGATCTGGATGAGCCAGAACAGAAAAGTCAATACATGGACGGAAGGAAGGAAACTTTTTCAGGCTACTAACATGTCCGCTCATCAATGAACCTTTATAGCCTCCAGTGTATATTTCTATTGCCTTTACATTTTAATTTTGCACCAGTAATCAATAGTTTATTTTCCAACTGTCTTAAACTCTATAAGGGAAAAAAAAAAACACAACTAGGGAACACAAACTGAGAGCGTCAACATCTAACTTTCAGCATACTTTTCTCTTCCGTCAATGGGATACAAGTTGATCTTGGTTGCCTCTGTCTAGAAAAAATGGTTGCAGCACATAGGAAACTTTTTCTGGATTTCCTGTGCATGATTGTTACCCATTTTTGAGTGATTGAATTTGGGTGGGCTGAAGCTAGTTGCTTTCTGTGCACTGAAGTTGAAGTAAATTTAATGTAACATTCTTAGAAAACATAGGTGGTGGCTGGATGGCTCAGGCGTGCTGATACATCTGATTTTGGACACAGGGATTGGGATTCTAATCAAGGTCCACCCACAGAAAATGGGTGGGTTGTGCCAGGACAAAATTGCTTTTCCTTGTGTTGGTAATGAAATTAGTGTTTTTTTTTTTGTTTTTGTTTTTTTAACCACATTCATATTGATAACCCAGTAACCCATTTCTTGGTAGCTTCAACTCAACAGTAATGGTAGTTTAAATGACACATTTTTGGATCAAAATCAAGTGGGGTCAAATCCTCAGGCCATTTTTGACCAAGCAGTTTTAAGAGTGTAGTAATGGGCATCCTGTTCAATCAATCAATCAATCAATCAATCAATCAATCAATCAATCAATCAATCAATCAATCAATCCTGAAGACAGGATTATTTTTATCCCCTTTGATTAACAAAGTAAATGAGGTCGTTTCAACCAAAAAGATTTATTTGGTGTCTGGCCGGCTTAAGCTAACAAACATGATCTGATGTGAAATGTGCAGAAATTAAATGACTCAATGAAATGACTCCAAATGTATCACCAAGGCAAGACACAGGGGGAAGCAGGACCTGATTAGTTGGACACAAGAGGAAGATGGTGGTTGAGCAAACACAGTAACCGCGGGATTTTCAACTACAAATCCCGTTTTACAACCTGAATACAAACAGAAAATCAAAAGCCGAGATGGGAACATACGCCGAATGTTAACTGGGTTGTAGCTCTGAGCTATTAGACTACAAAAGGTTAAAAGCAGACATGTCATGAGCCGTTATGAGGTCCCGCTTTCTATGACTTTTTTACCTTCCACTTCACATCATGTGCTTAATAATACGTTCAGCCTTTGTAATCCAATGCGATGCTAACCGCTGTAGTTTTATGATTATTGGCGGTGACATTATGGTCAACAAGACAACTGCCTGCAATTTATCCGCTGCTGTTTATTGCAACAGAAACGTTCATTAGTGGCACCTCCTGAAGGAGCAACAAAATGAGATTGTGGATCTCCCACAGAGATTGTGTTGGAGCAGGCCTCTTTGCATTTCACTTCCACATGACAGTTTCAACTATTAGTAATATTTCTATTAGATTATTGGGATTTTCCAGACAGCTAATTGAATGAAGTACAATAAAGTCAAATTGTATTTTGCTTGGGGTGTCTAAGAAATAAATATGAACCTATGCAAAGTGCCTTTGCTGTAAAGGCTTAAACTTGAGGCGTGATTGGGGCGGCGCATTGGAAAGAGTGTTTAGCATATCTGGCTCGCAGTCCTGAGGTAGGCTGTGCAAATCCTGGCTGCATGTTAGGTACATCAAAGACACTAACTCAGGGATGGGCAACTGCATACATCGCGCAACCACACTCTGAGTGACCTCTTAATGAATTAAATAGGTAAATAAAAAAAAAAAATAAAAAACGTTTTTGTTTTGGGAAAAGGAAATGATTGATGATTCAATAATGATTCATCTACTACAGTGGACCCTTGAATACTCACGGCTCTGCTCCATTTGCGATTTTTTTTTCAATACTTTTTTGGTTTTGTTTTGTTTTTTTGGAGGGGGGAACCACCGATTTTGTGGAATTTCAGTTATACGCAGACTTGAAAAGCAGGATTCCACTGTATAATTTTAAATTGTAATATCAACATCCACCACTAGATGGAAGACATGGCTCAGTTGCCTTTGCACTGGGTCTTATACTGCCCTACACTACAACGTGAGTCCTAGTCCTATTCATGTTTTTGTGGATTTGGAATAACGTGCAGCAGGACAAACATAGCACCTCAATAATATTGCAATTTTGTGTGAGTTGAATTTTGTGAGAAAGAGTTCTTGCACTCAGTGTCAGTTTGCTTTTCATCAGTTTTGTGCCATCCTTGAATGGTAATTTTTATGCACGAGAGCCTTTTGCACTGGAAAAAAAAATCACAGTATGTGGTTATTTTGTCGTTTGCTTCAAAACCTTAAGTTGTTGAATAGTTTATCTTTTATACATGCATTGGGAAATGTGTTATGAAGAAAATATATATATTCAGAGCGTGTATGTTGCACGTCTGCACGTGTTTTGGCCACATTTTAAATGTTTGTCATACATCTGGTTAGGAAGTCTGTGACCCATATGTCCCCCTCAGTAGCACTGATGAATAATGTTCTGTCTTTATGTGCACTGCAATTATCTGGCAACCAGTCCAGAGTGTACCCTACCTCTCGCACATCTGTTGGTATCATCTCCAGCTCAGTCTGGAGAAGATAAGTGGTATGAAAAATAGACAGAAAATATTTTTGGTGGTGATAATAATGATGAAATAGTTTCTCAAGATGAAAAATATAGCATCAGAACAATTTAATATTTCCAGTACTATAATATACTGTAAATATATTTTAGGATGCAATGGTAGATGGCTAACAACATACACTTTATTGGCAAGGATCCATATTTGGTTTTGCACATAAAAGTCAACTTTGCTTAAAGCGCACATCCATCCTTTGCCAAAAAGTAGAATCAAATAACATTGAAACTGAGATAAGCTTATCAGTGATTTACTCGACTGTTTTCACCATCAAGCCCTGATGCATTTGGACTCCCATAAAGCCATTTAATTAGCCTTTCATTGCAACCCTAAACCTTAAAACACACATCTATTAAAATTATAATGGATAATATAGTGGTTGTTGGGTTGCATACATGCAATTATTTAGGATCAATGGCCAAATTAAAAATCCATCCATCCATCATCTGAACCACTTATCCTCACGAGGGCCGCGGGCGCGCTGGAGCCTATCCCAGCTGTCTTCGGGCAGTAGGAGGGGGACACCCTGAATTGGTTGCTAGCCAATCACAGCCAAATTATAAAAATGGCTCCTCAATGCAATCCAATCTTATAAAAATGCATCATGTATTGCCAAAAAAGTGGCAGGGGATATAAACTGAAATTATATGAATGCATTGACGTAAAAATGACTCCAGAAGCAGTTTGCCCGCCCCTCCAACAAAAAGTGTGCCTGCTGGACAACATAGAAAAAAGCTTACAAGCATTTTCCCCTTATAATCATGGAGCTCGTTAAAACTCTCCTGAGCTGTTTTGAGGTACAACCCTCATTTTGTGCAAGATTGCATGTCAGTAATGATATGTTGCAAATGTGGGGTGCATTGTGGCTGGTAAAGTTTTTGCTGAGTGGTATTATAATTCAAATTTCAGTTGTATTCTGTCAAATGTGTAGCACTAAAAGACATATGGAGCAGATAATTGTCTTGGAATATCCGAAAAGGAGAAAGAGTATTTTTTAAAATCTTAGCTTATTTTAGGAGCAAAGAAAAAAGCTATACTGTCACACACATGGCAACTCCTCACCACGAGACTCGGTTGAAGTTCACAAATGACATTACATACAGTTTTACACCTTTGTTGTCAATGCCATGGCATTGTATGGCGATTGTGTACTATATTAAGGCCCCTCTTGATACACAGTGGTCATGCCATGTCATAAATTAGAGCAAGCTAAAATAATAATAATAAATACAAATCTGATTTCTTTATCAGCAAATGCTCACTTCCCTTAGTTTATCTAAAGGCTGGAGGGTATGATTAGTGAACATAACACTGATGACATTTCCAGAGCAAAGTTATATTAAGCGCTCTGTGCTTGGTTCAGCCTGCGTCACCAGTGGGTTGTGCTGGAGAACAGGATGACATGAAGGAGTCATACTTATTTAGTCCTGTGTATGTCTGTGGTTGTGTGCATTTGGGGGTGGGAGGTACGGTGTTCTATTTCATGATAGTTAAACAGGATAACTACAGCATAAAGTTGTAGTCATTTTTAGTCATTAAAGACTTAAAGCTGCACTACTAAGTTTTGTTTATTTTCTCACTCATTCATTTGACTCTTATTAAGAGTGTCATATGTGTGTTTTAAGATTTTCATAGGAACAATGCATTGTAAGCAAATGATGAATGAACCTGTCAGCAGTAGAGGAAGCAAAATCATTACCCGAGATTGTTTTAGTAACTTTATGAAATATGAACGGGATCTAACTACAGAAGCATTCTAGTGAATGAGTCTGTTTAGCCACAAGACATTCGGAGAGAGTACAGTAGGTAGAATTATTTATGTTGTGCTCCACTTTTTCATGTGTACTGCAGCTGTAACTACTTCCAGTTGATAGATTTGGCCAACAACCTCACGTCATGACAGCGGCGTAATGTCGGAGACGGCTGCCAGGTCGCACACTCATCATTGTGATGGCAGGTAAACACATGAAGACAAATACGCTCGCCGACCATAACATTAGGTACACTTGCACAGTCTCATGTTATCAAATGCCATCTTACACAAATGCTGCCTTTACAAAAGCAGTTGACAACGTCAGGAATGTATTAATTTAACAACATGCATTTATTTGTGATATAATCTCCTGCAAACTACATTGGTCTTCTTATCTACCCCCCCCCTTTGACCATTTAGATGTCAACATCATGTGCTGTAAAATGAGCAGGCATGTGTGTTTTATGGTCCTATCTCCTGTGGTTTTACCTTGATGATGCCACATAAATGCTTTGCTGCGCAATAGTGTTATCAAATTTCGAGTCATCTGTCTACATTTGCTCAAGCTTTGTAAATAACATTTCTCTGGCAACATCTTGGTGATTATGTTTACAATAACCAAAATCAGGCCATGCAGAATGTGCCAGAAAACAAAGAATATTTGAATTAAAACACTATATAAAGCCAATACAAATGGATATCCATCCATTCATTTTCTATAGCGCTTGTCCTCATGAGGGTTGTAGGTAAGCTGGGTATATTTTGTGATGCCACTTGTCATCATCCATTTGCAGGGCACATACAGTACAGGAAGTCCTCAATTTACGAACGAGTTCCTTTCCCACATTGGCGATGTAACACGAATTTCCGCATATGTCGGACTTCACCGTTAAAGTCGAAATTTACGTCAAAAATACTTTGTATAAAAAAACGAAATTACATCAAAATAAAAAGCATAGGATGCTGTACTTAGCATTACTGCTGAGAGGTGGACGGAGAAGATGGAGAGGAGAGGGAAAAAGGAAGATACTGCAGCCGCGCAGACACGATTGAGACGTGTGCTGAACCGTAAGGAATGCTGGTCTTTGTAGTACAGGAAGTGCTTGTATGCGGAAGTGCATTGTTTGGTGTGCAACAACCGCAAATACACAAGCAGAGGTAAACAAGCTCACAAAAGCAATTCTGTCCGCTCAATCATATAAACGGGTTATTCAGAATGTTTCAGAAATCGGAATGTTGACCTTAACCCGAATATTGACTGCATGTCAATCAGTCACTATGGTGCTGGGGACAAAATGGAGAAGGGGGCACGGGCGTCGTAAAGTCAAAACGTCGTACATCGCCTACGTCACAATTTGAGGACTTCCTGTATAGAGAAACAGCCATCCTTCTTCACATTCACAGCCATGTACAATTTAGAGTGCTCAATAAACTTAGCATGAATGTTTTTGGAATGTGGAAAAAAGATGGAATACTTCGAGAAAACCCACACAAGCACTCGGAGAACATGTAAACTCCACACAGGGTGTCGGAACTGACAGTCAAGTCTCAGAACTGTGAAGACATACAGACAATCCAATAATCCACCATGAATAAAGACTAATGCAGAATTTTTGTTTTCAGTTTTATGCAACACAGTGCCAGATCACATTGAGAGGGAGCAAGCAATTAGCACATTAAATACATAGCGGTCTTTCAAGTCAAACAGCCCTGATGTCCAATTCAGAAACCCAAACCCTTTGGAGAAAATCCACAAAAGTAAAAAGTAACACAAAACTTGTGTCATAATGTACATGACTTCATACAAAGTACAAGATGCCAGCCAGTGAGAGCTCAGCTACACCTCACATGATTTAAATACTCACTTCTGATACAGGGGCACACTTACCATTAGGTAAACACAGACACTTGCCTTGGACCCCAAGATTTCCCGGGGCCCCCAAACATCTCTTAAAATACCCCCCCTACCAGATTCTTGCTCCACCACTCCCTAATATTTGAAAAATGTGCTCTAAGGTGACGTTGGATGCCTGGAGGACCGTTGGCCTTTTGAGAGGGGAGAGAGTCTGGCATGGTCTGGCTCTGATTGACAGCAGCAGTGACAAACTACAACCTAGACAATTACTATACTAGGACAAGCTATGCTAAATAAACTAACCGAATGCTATGCTAACAAATCACTACCCCAAAAAATCGATATAAAGCTGTTCGCAAATGCTACTATCACCAACGCATGTACGAGACTGAGCCGTTTGTATACCCCACTGTGGCAGAGGGAATCTAGACGCCAGCTGTCAGTCTTACAGTACGTAGAACGGGAACCCACTCCTGTCCAATCAATGTCCCACATATCCAGGTGTGAAGCTTGACCAAGCAGCTCACATACAAACACCATGCCGAAGCACTCCATACTAAACTACCAGCACGAAATAATCTGCTAAAATGCCTGGCTGGATCGTCTTGGGCTGCTAGCACCTCCACTCTGCACTCAAGTGCCCTTGCACTTGTCTATAGTACCGCTCAATATGCCTCCCCAGTCTGTTTCCACAGTGTGCATGCCACGAAGCTTGATCATGTCCTCAAAGATACCATGAGGATAATCACCAGATGTCTGTGCCGACTCCCTCCAACATTCTGACGCTTACTGTTAGGCATTGCCCCAGCTAAACTGCACAGAGAAAACCTTGTCCACCAACTTACCCAAAAAGCTGCATCAGGTGATGGTCACCCACTAAACCAAGCTAGTCCTCGTGGCGCCACGCCAAGGGCCACGGACTTTAAAATCTCTTGGCCTCTTCTCTAGCTGTACTGCGGTTCTAACTTTCATCTCTTTGAAGCTTGGAACAGCAGATGGGAAGAAACTGTAAAAGCAAATCAACTCACAGTTGTTGCCAATACCAAAGCCTCACCTGGAACAGAACTGCCACAAAAGGACTGTGTGAAGCTCATTTAATAATTTGGTGGCAGAAAGTTGTCTCAACGCCTGCTGGAACCATGTTTAAGTCTGGCGCAGTAGGCACAGTGTTGGTTTAATGCAATTTTAGTGAATTTGATCAGAGCACAGGCAGACAGATTCTGAGTTCCATGGAAATGTGCATGGATGTCGTCATATTTATAAATATGACAACACCTGGCATCAAACCCTCTGAATGAGTGTACAAATCAATTCATTGAAATTGTAATTGCATTGTAATTATTATCATCATTATTATCGTTTTTAAATCCGACTGGCCAGCACACAGCTATGGAGTTTGGCATACAGCTGGTGGAGATGGATACATACAGTACACGAGTTACACATGCTTAAGTCGCGAACGGTAATCACCATCTCATTGTGCATGAACTTATGTTACATACTATACTGGGCGAGTGCAGTGACAATGCTCCAGTCACACACAACAATTACGGTTTCTGAATGAAAATAAACTCAAGTATAAAAGTAAACCCTACCTGCTATAACCAGTCTCAATAGCTTTCTTATAGTTTGCCTTTCATCACTCAATTGGCGCAGCCTTTGACGGTGATGTCAAATAACAGCGTTTTTTTTTTTCTTTCGAGTTATTCTGTCCAGCCAGCCATTATGTCCATAGAGGAGACATGAAAACTGAGCGAAGTTGATTAAGTTCTTGAAGAATAGCTTCAATTTTCACCGTTTGTCCGCATTCATCACTTCCTGTTCTTGTCCAGTGCACTGATTCGCTAGCTAACAGCCAGTCAACAGTGATCCTTTGTCCCGACAGCCCGACCCGATTCTACATGTTGATCCGTCCGAACACTCAATCTACAGCTGAGCCATGTCACCCCTACAGCATGTCAGTATATTGCTGGCGTCAGGTGGAATCCTTGTACCGCAAAACATTTCTGGTCTCCTTTTGGAGACACCAGAAATATACGCCCACACAGTAGGAGCAACACGGCTCAGGTGTGGACTGACCATCTCCCAACCTGCAGGTTCTGGGTTTGATTCTCGACCGCATTGAGTTACCTTGTGTATGAAATGTGCTATGTAAAAAAAAAAAAAAGCATAGCTTGCATCAAACCTTGAGTGACTTCTTTGTTATTTAATAAACTAGTCAATTGTACTCAAAAACTCTTTTTGTAAAATTTACTTTGAATTTCTGAGTGAAAACACATTCCTAGTTTTTTTCCAAATAAATATCACTCCCTATTGTTTACAGTGTACTCGTTAATGGTGAAAACGTAACTATTGAAGTTAAAATAATGTGTCCTTGAATGAAGGTTATGGCGAAGAAGGTGCACTAAACAACAGACAGCGGTACCAAACTCCAGCTTTCAAATGACCAAACAGAAGGAGCAGTATAGAAATTGAATGCATGGAGCTATCGTAATGAGCTCCTTTATGTCTTTTGATGATAATACACAGTCCCATGTCGTGGGGATGTGAACAAAACGCATTTCACACGCTTATGAATTCTTAGTTTTTGAAATTACAAGACACGATAAGGAAGAGGCCCATCATAATTATGAAACTAAAAATGATAAAAGACATGTACAAACTCCACCAATAACAATGGACTGCATGGAGGAAGTCTTATTGGCAGATCAACTTTCTTTCAAACCTCAGATGACATCTAATAATCCACTACTGAACAAGCCAATACCCAAATATCATTTTTTTCTTCCATAGGAAAAGAAAACAGCAAAAATATTGAAACGAACCACCACAAGTACTGTACGTGTGTGTGTGCATGTGGTGTAGTGTGTGTGTGTGTTTGCACGCTTTTTGTGCATTTCCAGGCCACAGGGTGAGTGTGTTGGCGTCAGCATGGTGCTTACAAAGGTACTCAGCCGATGATGTCAACATGTCATGCACACGCACACGCAGACCGCTGCCTGTTGCATTGTTCTGTGCGGCCACTTGACTTCCTGACAGTTGTTACTATGCATAGGCACGCTGCACATCAAGAGCAGATTCTCGTCACACGTACTCTTTGATTAAGCTTTGGGCACTTTGTTTTCGTTGGGCAGCTGGTGGGTCCTTCAACGTACCCCTCTTCACACATCTGCTGCTTTAGTGGCCACGCAAGCATGGTGCTTCATCACATCTGAACTAGATGACGCCATGTGATGGTTTTCACTCAAGCGTGAGTCAAAACGCACTTAAAAAGATTAATTAAATTATAATAAAGTTATAAACAACAAAGCATCCATCCATTCCTCCGTCCATCCATACACCCCACCCCGCTTTCCATCCATTTTCTTTACCACTTGTCCCCATTGGGGTCACGAGTGAGCTGGAGCCTATCCCAGCTGTTATTATGCCAAAGGTGGGGTACCACCCAGGACCAGAGGTGGGTTACATTTACTCCGTTACATTTAATTGAGTAAGTTTTGGGAAATTTTGTACCTCTTGGAGTAGTTTTAAATCACTATACTTTTCATTTACTTGAGTAGATTTGTGAAGAAGAAACTGTACTCTTACTCCGCTACATTAGGCTACATTGAATCCGTTACTTAAACCCCCCCCAGCGTACGTACGAGTCTCTCTCTCTCTCTCTCTCTCTCTCTCTCTCTCTCTCTCTAACACACACACAGTTGATATATCATGGGCTACCTTGTTGTTCTGACTGCGGATCCTGTTAAAAAAAAGTACACAGGCTGGAATTTTGTGCTACTTGTGCTTAATTTATTTATTTTATTTATACTATTATTATTTTATTGTTTATTAAAGTACTTGAATTTACCTTAAGATTATTTTAAGCTATCCTTTAATTAAATGTAATTCATTTTATTGATTGGATGGGCTTTAATTTGCCTGAAGATGATTATTTTGTATTTTCGTCTGATTGAATGGTTGTTTTTAAAAAATAAATGAGACGTTGCTACAGTTACTCAGTACTTGAGTTTTTTCACCAAGTACTGTTTTACTTTTACTCAAGTAATTATTTGGATGACTACTTTTTACTTCTGCTTGAGTCATATTATTCTGAAGTAACAGTACTTTTACTTGAGTGCAACTTTTGGCTACTCTACCCACCTCTGCCCAGGACTATATACCAGTCGCAGGGAAAATGTTATAAAATTATGTAAGTCTTTTAGATCTGGTCAACCTGACTTACAGTAATTTAAATATTGGTAGAACACAGAGAAGCTGATCTTCACCTCTGATTTGTTCGTGGAGTATTTCAAAACTATTTTCCTACAGGATAGAAATAATCAATACAGGATTAAAGCAGGGTTTCAAACTATGTACAGGAAGTGTTTTCGGTACCATTTTAACATTGCGAATGAGTACACAAGTGTGAAAATAAGTTCATCATCGTTAATAGATAGTGGTTAATTAAGATTTTATATAAACAGTTATTATGCCCTCTCTGATGTTTTACAAATAGAAGGGTATAAATAAAAAACAAAAACTGGTTGCATCATCAGTTTGTAATCAACATGCAGGTTCTAAATCATCTTGACTTAAAGTAATAAATTGCATTTTTTTTAATCACACAGCACACAGCAGGCATCATACAATTGTGACATTCTTACTACATGTAAGTGTAGTTACTACTACACTTCAATTCTAAAATACAGTATTTCCACATATTCCGATTCCAGATGTCCTCTGAGTGGATTTAAACATGAAATACAGTATACCTGACAAGAGAGAGCGTAAACATCAGTGCAATATATTCAGAGTGTCATTCAACAAATCATTTCCAGTCCATTTGAGGTTGAATACATGTGTGCTTGATCTCGTTTGAAATCATCAGTCAACAACGAAAGACGTCGTGTCCTCACAAAATAATGCAATGTTTCCTCTGCTCCATTTATTTTCAGGTGATATCTTCTCTGTTGGATAAACAGAACATGCTGTGCATCATATGCTATTTGGTGTGTGGTTAACATGAATGAAAAGTTCAACAGTGTTAAATGTGATTTATGAGCCCGGGCTTCTGACTAATGAGCTTCACCATCCTCGCAGGAAACCATTATGGTAATAGTCGCTGGAAATTGCAGGTAACTTGTGTGTGCGCATGTGTAGAGATAGATGAGGCTCATTAATGATATGTTTGTCCAGAGGGTAAACGTGCCTGTACGCACGAGAGTGTGCCTATTTCCTGTTCTCCTCCTTAAAAGATTACTTGAAGTTTTGATATTCACTGAATATCGAATTGTCTAATGTCCATTTTATTCCCAGAACGTAAACATATACTGTATGTATGTGAATTATTCTGCTGCAAGCACATGTTATTTATTTGCTTGCATTTCTTTAAAAGGCACAACTTCACTTTAAAGTGGGGCTCTGTATGGCAAAATGCTTTCCACTGTAGGGTCAGTCACGATGACTTGCATGTTTGAACTTGTCAGGCTTCACTGATGAGTTAAGATAGTGCTTGTTTGAATCTGTAAGCTCCCCCATGTCCTCATCCGAGCAAACTGAACCCAGACCAGTTTGACTTTGACTACAACTAAATGAGGAATGGCCCAGCTTGCTCGCTTGCTTTTTACAGAGTCGCAGACGTGACAAACCAAGCCATTAGTTTCGCTGCGTGAACTTCAATACAATCCAAGTTTTGTTTTTAATATTACCAAACATGATCAAATACATCAATGGGAACACCAAATTCCAATTGCTATTGAATATTCCGATAGACATGACATCAAATAATTGTTTAATCCCAAAGGACAGCTTTCATTTCTTTACCAGTGCTGGACTATATTTCACGTCACTCCGTTGTTGATGTGAAAAAGTTGCAAATCACACTTGGAATGTCTTCCTGTCAGGCCACAATGGTATTGTGACAAATCACTACTTAGTTGGCAGCACAGCTAACGATTTCTCAGAGCAGATTACATAGTCAGCTGCTAATGGCGAATCATAATAGATCATGGAAACTGTCAGGCAGTAAAAGACAAATGGAAGTGAAACAATCACATGGAACAACTTGTGGATTTCTTGGAGCCCAAGTAAAGAGTGATTCAGCGTTTGTGTATCGCAGCTGTGCAAGGTAGCAGATAGAGAAACCGTTCTACGGCATATATTATTCAGTTGGGGTTCATTAATGTATTTTGTCAAATGCGATCAATCGAGGGTGATGCAATTACGTAACATAGTAGTATGTAGTTCATTAAGCAGGTTAGCATGACAACAGCCCACCCTAGTGAGGTTTTTAGAACAACCATTCCAAATAAAAACAGTTGCCACCGTCCAAAAAAGTATAGCCGTGACTTCAAGAACTGTAACCCCGTAAAGGCACACTGATCCTTGTTTTGCCTCCTCAAAATAATAGTTTTAAAAAAATACCCAATTCGAAGGTTCAAATCAATGTTCCCTATGGATATCATGCAAGAAATATAGCATTTTGATTAAGCAAATTGCACGTCTGTGTGTCTTTATTTTTTTCTTTCTTTGTTTTTTTAGGTAATTACAGGCAAGTGACTCTTGACAAGTGTCAGAGAGGATTTAATTAAACCCCTTTCGGTCCCACACTGCTTTTCTTCATCCCTCATTGTCCATCTCAGCAGTCAGTGAAGACACACAGAGCTTCATGTCTTATTTGATCTAAGATCAGCAAGCCAGCTATTACAGTGGGTGCAATTTAATCAGAACCACCCATTTCTTTAAAAAAAAAAAAAAAGAGAGAGAGAAGGCGCCCTTTTTCTTCTTTCTTCTTTTCTTTTTTCCTATGTATATTATAAATATCGTATAAATATCAAAAAATCCTATGAATCAATTTGGTTTATTCTGTGGAAAATACATTTACCCAGACATGCAAATTAAAAAAAAAAATGCTGTTGAAACAATTGATTTCTCTCAGTGTAGTTGTACATGCTTCTGCCTTTCGTGCAGACGCTGCTGGCTCAATTGCCGACCAGTGCCCCCAAACCCAGCCACTGCCAAGCCTGCCAAGCCTCCCAAGCCTGAACAAAAAATGGGTGGGTGGCATCCGGAAGTGCGTCCGGAATAAAAACTGTTTCAAACCAATCGTGTGAGTGGGGACCTCTGATGGGACAAGTCCAGTCACAACAAATACAATTGAAAGGCTCAGTCTGCAGTCCCGTTTCTGGAAGAGGAGCACAGGATGCACATTCGTTACCAAATACCTGCACTTGGAAAAGTTTCCAGAAAAAAAAAAACCACTGTCTCTTATATATGTTCTGTATTGACTGACAAGTGCAAAGTCAATTAGTGGAGTCAGTCGCCCATAAAGGTTTAAACGAGAGCATGACCACCTTACAAATGTAACAAAGAGCAAGAACAATGTTAATAATCACCCCAAACCCATCTTTCTCTCTCCTTCCGGCTAGTCTCTAACATGGCATGTTTCCCCTTTCCTAATTCTATTTTTGAAACGGTATCTGTTTGCCACCTTTGTATTGGTGCCAGGCTGCCTAGAGCAACACACACAGATGTTATTGAGCTTCAACGGCAACCACTTAGACCCTGAAAGAGGTCAACAATGCAGCCTGCCCTCTTTTCACTTCTCTGCTGTCCTTCTCACACACATATTGATTTAACACTTATAGAAAGCTATAAGGTGGGACTGTTTTTCACACCAGTCTAGTCAACACTATGTTGTTACACACAGGCTGATAATTCCATCCTGGCAATCAGGTTTACAGTTAGAGAAGAAAGATGACAATTCACAACTGGATATGCACTCCATGCTTTCGGAAATGCAAAGATTTATTGGTGTTTGCGTCTTTTACTGTGGCGGATGCACCATTGGGGGATGAAGGCCTCACAGCGGCCAACTTTACGTTATCCGCAAGTGGAGATCTTGCAGTTCTTTACAAACATAATTTGAGCATGCCGATCTCCGTCATATAGACTACACGCCTCACCTGCGCTGAAATTAAAGAGAGTGAAGGGAGGTGCTTCGATTGGCCAGGAATCAAGTCGGCTGTGTTTACTCCCACAACGGCGTAAACGCGTATTTCTACCCGCGGCCCTCTACGAAAATGCTAAAAGAAAGAAAACTCCACTCATGCGCACAGTGAGACTGCACTTTGTGCTTGACTTGCGCTGGGCACAAAAATAGGGCCCAATGAGTGTAATCAAACAAGTGTCAGAGTTACAGACACTTGACAGCTCCACTCGACACCGTCTACGTGTCCCGGAGAAGGATTGATGAAACCAAGGTTGAATATTTTAACCGTGATTCCAAAAGATATGTTTGGCACAAGCACAACAACAAAAGAACAACATCCCTACAGTGAAGCAGTCGATGTAGCATACTCATGCTTTCGAAAGTGATTTATTTTTCAGCCGGAGTCTTGTTGTAAAAGTTGGAAGGAATTATGAACGATTCAAAATTGCAGTTTTTGTGAACAGAGAACCTTCAGGCTTCTTCCCCTCTCAAAGGTTTTTTGTTAAAATACAGGAATCGAGTTTTACAGGTTTTGAAACGATTTATCATTTCATTTTCTTACATGACAGAAACCTGGCCTTTAAACAGGGGGGTGTACACTTTTTATATCCACTGTGTGTGTTTGCGTGTGTGTGTGTACGTGTGTATTTGTGATAATGCTGTTTCCAAGACTTTTCTTCATTCAGCCAGTAAATCTCTATTTCCAGCCAGTGACAGACGGACTCAGTCTGGCAATATGACCGTCAAAACTAACTGTCAAAACATGAGAGAGTTGGAGGAAAGAAAATGGTTCCAGAAGAAAAGTAGGACAGAAGGAGACCAAAAGATTCAACTTTTTTCGTTGACAATGTTGTGTTCTTTCCCAAAGTGTGAAGTAAATTAAGTGTCATGATCTGTGTTTGTGCATTTAAAAAAAAAAAAACTGTGTCTTGTTTCATGTGGTCTTGTTTTTATGCATTCCTTGTGCTCCAATCCCAAGGAGCTGATTGGTGGACACAAGGAACAGAGCTGACGAGAACAGGTGCAGGCGAAAACCAAATGAGCAGGCAAGACATGAACATGGGACACAGAAAAACAAGATGTAACATGACTTGGGGAAAAAATGCACAAGTCCACATACACAGTTCATGACATAAAATTCCATGAAAACAACTCAGATTTTAGATTAACAGTTATAGCTGAGGTGTCCTTACAACATACTGTAATACCATGTTGTAAGCACAATAATTAGAATCCCAATTCACCTGCTTGAAGCTAGTTAAGAGATGTGCTCAATCTCATTTTCACATCTCATATCTTACAATTTTGAGTTGATGATGAACCTAACATGCCTGTTTTGGGAATGTCGGAGCAAGAGAGTACCTGGAGAAAACCCATGCAAACGCGGGGTGATCATGCAAACAGAAAGGTACTGATATTCAAACCCAGGACCTTGGACAGAGAAGCAAATGTGCTACCCACTAAAAAGATATGTTTTAAAATTATTGATAATTCATTAATACCACATGAATGCCAAATCGAAGTAACTGACAATGTCCCACTTTTAGATGCTCGTTTACAGTAATTCATTTACGCAACACCATCTCAGTTCACTCCAAGCACTGGTTTCTAGATCAATATTGACTCAACACAAGAAACTTTTGATGCAATACATTAATGGCTCATTTTTTTTTTAAAATGCACTCCTCACAGAATTAGGTCTGGTTCACTGATAAAGACAATTGGGATGTTTTTGTCCTGATTTTTCGCTTCCCGACCAAGGACAAAAAAAACGGCCAACGATCTTATGTCTTATAAGATGCGTTAGACTGGTCTGTCACTGACGGACGCCCATTTTGCTGACGATTGACGAATGACGGGACACTTTTTAAAAATGACGGAAGTGGATTTTGGTCTGTCAAAGTAATCGTCACTGACAGACGCCCGCTTGGATGACTTTTTTTTTGTGAGGACCAACTGATGGACCAACGGACTTCTGGCGGAGTGACGGACTTAACTGACTGACGGGCTGACCAACTAACAATTACAATTCGGTTCGTCACGAAAAATGACGGACTGATGAATGAAGGGCGGGTACGCAGGCTGCTGACAAATGATGGAACCAGCAAAATTTTGTAAAATTCCCACCTCTGCCTATAAGATGATCCTGTCTGATGTGTGCTAAGAGTGGATTTGTTTCAATAGTAGGGTCACAAACAGGTTGGGGCCAACCATCTTAAACATTAAAGGGGAAATGTGTAAGAAACGCAATCCACTTACCACTTGAGGGAATACCAGAATTTATTTGTGATGACATTTTGCTTGCACCAGTCTTGCGACATGTGGTGTCTCTGAGGCACCGTAGTGCGCATGCTTCGAGTTGAGGTTATTGCATTCTATTGTATTAACACCACTAGATGGCACTGAATTCCACACACCCTCCCTTTTAATATTCAATATTCAAAGATTTTTTTGCCTTTAGAAGTGGCTGGTTGCGTAGTAGTGTGTGTGGTCACTCGGTCCCTATACCGCTTGTATCACTGTTATTCGTATGCAGTCTTCCATGTTCGTGTGTGTCTTCGATTGCTGTCTTCAATTCATTCGTATAATCAGCTCATTTGTGTGTTGCACTAGCAGACAGTCAGCATTCGGTAGTGATGGGCAGATGAAGCCCTTTGAACCTTTGAGGCTTTCCATCCAACTGGTTCACAAAAACGTTCAGCCCCTGAGGCTTCATGTGCACACAAGCCGCCCTGATGGCCTCAACCTTGATCGTCATTTGAACTGTGTCAATGCTTTTCTTTTCGGTCTTACAACAATATCTGCATGGAAATAATAACTCGAATCAAAACACCAAAGTTCCTCTGTTGGTCCTCTGGGGTTCATTTATGGAACCTGTTAATGATTGAGTTGTGGTTAATGCCGTGGTATGAAATGAACAAATGACATTATTTTCAACAAAAGATGGTGATGTTAACCCTGATTGTGTTTATGAATGTTTTTTTTGTTTTTTTAAAAAACAAACAAACTGGGGATTGTCTATTATTTAAAAAAAAATTTGGGGGGGGGCTGAAGGTTGGTGATAGTGTAGTGGTACAGTACACACACCTGAGTTGTGTGCGGGCAGCGTGGGATCGGTTCCCGCTCAGTGACTGTGTCTGTGTGTGTGCCCTGCGACTGGCTGGCGACCACTTCAGGGTGTAGTTCGCCCTTCGCCCATAGTCAGCTGGGATTGGCTCCAGCAGCTCCCCGGAACCCCATGAATAAATGTTTCAAATAAACGGGACAATTAACAAAACATTTCCGCGGATTTTCCTTGTAGGTTCAATTGGTCATTAATCATGCTGACACATGAACCACTTCTCGAGACAGCGAGGCTTCATATACATCGTCAGTACATAGACACATTTTTGTCATTGGTAATGAAGCTCTCTGTTCACCTGTTTACATGTGACGTGATCTATTTCGATCGATCGTTTCCTTGCGCCACCCTGTTAATCAGATCAGCCGTGTAACAGCCGTGTGAACCGCGCAGATCGATGTAAACAACACGTGATCTATCAAGATGGAGTTCATTCATCTATTTAGCACAGTATTCCTGATTGTTTTAGCACATTTATTAAAGCAGCATCTTGAGAAAAACAAGTTAGCAGTACTTTAAAACAAGTTCTTGTGTCGCAGACGAGCTCTGGTAAGACGCTGCCAATTTATAGTGCGTATACGACGACGTCACTACGCATTTATGTCAAGACAGAGCATGCGCAGACCGGACGCAGCCTGGCCATTCCGATTGAACTGTTTCCATGACGCTCGTTCGGATTGGCAAAAGGAATATACCGCCGCTGTGACTCGGAATGAAACCGAGCCAAGCCGAAAGGCTAAGCTCTCAATTTACCGGTCGATCTACGTTCCTACACTCACCTATGGTCATGAGCTGTGGACCGTGACCGAATGAACAAGATCCCGGATACAAGCGGCCGAAATGGGTTTCCTCCGCAAGGTGTCCGGGCTCTCCCTTAGAGATAGGTTGAGGAGCTTGGGCCTCCGGGAGGGACTCATAGTCGAGCCGCTGCTCCTCCGCGTTGAGCGGAGCCAGATGAGGTGGCTCGGGCATCTAGGATGCCTCCC
Organism: Filicampus tigris; assembly: GCF_054856515.1. Lineage (NCBI taxonomy): Eukaryota > Metazoa > Chordata > Actinopteri > Syngnathiformes > Syngnathidae > Filicampus > Filicampus tigris. The sequence continues at coordinate 24,549,064 of NC_141224.1, read as the reverse complement.
GGACGTCTCCCTGGTGAGGCGTCCCAGTGGCAGGAGGCCCCGAGGACGACCCAGGACACGCTACCGAGACTATGCCTCCCGGCTGACCTGGAGATCCCTCCGGAAGAGTTGGAAGATGTGGCTGGGGAGAGGGAAGTCTGGGCTTCCTTGCTAAAGCTGCTACCTCCGCGATCCGACCCTGGATAAGCGGTAGATAATGGATGGATAGACTTTTGAGGTATAGTGTGATATGTGTGTTTTTGTTGTGCTCTGCCCCCATTCCCAGAATATGGGCATCATTGTATGTTTAAAATCAAACCTTGTTAGAATACCACTTTGACTCGCATCCAACTGTCACTTCCATGTCGGTGCCTTTCGCTGTTGCAATCAGACAAAAAGGTCATAACATTCTGTCACAAATAAAAAATCTTTATGTGTCTACTATAGGTCTTATATAGAAGGATGAGGTCAGAGACTCGTTGCCCATATGGAGGTAGGGAAAATCCACACAGAAACAAACGGCCCAAAGAGCTGCAGTAAAGATGTATGAGTGCAATCAATCCAATGTCTAGTCATGTTATTTCCCCCGAGAAACACATTTTTAAGATAAATTGTTGTTAAAAGAGCAATTTGTGATGTTCACCTCCATATCACACAAGCTACTCAATTAATTCCTAATGATGAGCAGAATATGATCACTAAAATAAAATAGCCCATAACCAAACAGGACTGATATCCACACATGAGTTTAATCATAATTTATAACACATATTTGAGTTTGCAGGGGCAACACAGTAAACATTTATGAGTAAATATATATATTTATGAATAAATTACACTTAAATGCAGGGGACGTGCAAGAGCAAAACTCAAAATATAATCACTTGTCTCTTGGTGTTCTTTTAAATAGCTCTTCTTTTTCATGTTCTTAACATGAAATTAAATGAGGTCATGCCTCACTTTTCTCTACTTGCATCAAAAAAGGAATGCATAAACTTGGTCATTGCACCATCTTATCGAATTTTGTTGCAGTTGAATTCAATTGTGGGCAGACTAAAGATAATTAAAGATATACTGTAACAATCCAGTGACCGTAATATTAGTTGAATTTGTTCTTCCTGTCACCCTGCAATGAAATACCAGATCAACCTCTGTACTCATCTGTGGCTGAGCGAGCAACCCTGATTCCGCCGTGGCTGATTGCAACACTTATTCTCACTTTGAATCCTGCAGGGACGCGGCTTATTCATCTGGCTCTTCTCGCCATGTCGACTTCCCTGGTTATTGTCACGGTTGAATCAGGATTGTCCTTCATTTTGTTTCAGATCAGGGTTAGATTTGGACAGCGGATGCCCGCCATTGCCCGTTTGTCCAACACGGGGGCCCCTTCCAGAGGCATGATGCCCTTTCATAAATGATCTTCAACGGGACGATGTTATGTCGTATTATTTTGTTCAATCGTATTACGTTAGCCATCAGTTCATTTTCGATAACCCTTAATGCCATGAGGGTTGGGCAGAGCTGTAGCCTATACAGACTGGCTTCGGGCGGAAGTTTTTACTGGTCACAAGTCAATCACAGATGGATGCAGACAGACAGCTTTATTCCTACATTTTGACAAATGTCTACTTGTTGAGCTAGTTGATCAGAATCACAATGGCTCTGTCAACTGAAGAGGGTTCTGACCTGCAGAATAAAATGTGGCAATTAATTGAAGTAGGTTGAGTCATTAGTGGGAGGGGAGAGCTTGCGAGTGGAAACAAACTTGAAAAATGGTATGATACATGTTTTATTTGCAGTGATGTCAATGTGAGTCATAAACCTTTGGTCCAACTCAACGGACTAGGGCTCAATCCCGCGGATTTTAACTTCCTGTTGAGACTCATGACCAATAAGATGCAGCAAAGGTAGCATGAAAACAGATTGGAAACACAACCACAATGCAGCAACACCAGCATACATTTTTATCATCCGGTTCATAATCTGCAAAGGACAATGTACTATACTAGAGTAAAGTGGTACCTTGATTTACATGATTGTTATTATTATTTTCCCTGTAGAAGCCCACAACAAACCATGACACATTTTTGTCCCATTTTAATTAAAAAAAGGCATAAAAAGGTTATCGATGGATGGAGGTAATTCACATCACGAAATAAAGTAATGCAACCAAAAGAGGCTACAGCAAAGTCTTGAATCTAAAACTGTTGCCTGGGCAAATTAATACAGGTAAATTTGCTTTTTGTTATTCATGTAATTCTGTAATTATGTGTACTGCACATTAGTCTGTTATTCATGTTCCCATCTTTGAATGTAAGATACAGAAAGATGAAAAACAAAGACTTCCAAATCTTAGAGTAGCAAGTAAGTGTTATTACAGTAAGATACGGGACTCTATTTTCGAGTCAAATTTGATGCGGATTCGGGTTAGATCCAATGTTGGTCATTTTGCAGATGAGTGCAGGCCAGCGGATCGACAAGAGGGAGGGCTGCACCACTATGGAGTGGTCACATATGACTTCAATCATTGCTAACCAAAGCATTTCCTGTTTTTTTTTTTGTTTGTTTTTTTGATACAGCATGATAGTTGTGCACTATAGTCTAAACATAAAAAACACTCCTAAAATATTTTTTGTAGAATATTGTCAAATTATCGTCCTGTCGTTCATTTGCCCCCATCCCCAAAAGCTGTGGGATGAATTAAAAAATATAATAGTAATAATAGTAATAATCTACAATGATTCTGAGGTTTTGATGCTCACATATTTCTGAATGAAAACATATCCACAGAGCTCAGCAACTGTTTACCTCTGTCCCGATCAGATTCACCAAAATCATGTTAGACCAGTGGCCCGGGTATTTAGACACAGCGTTGCTTTGAACTGACTTTCTGCTTCCAAATTGTTACTCCATCTCCAAAGACGCACCCTCGCCCAGTTAGGCGCAAATTGGCAAACTCGTGCAAACGAGTCTTGCACGATAGGAAAATTGGGCTATGCAAGGCAACCTGCCACATTTGCGCTGTCCATGAAAATAGATCCCGATTGTGTTCATTCTGTTTTTTCCCCAGTGTTTGATAACTGCAAATGGTTTTGACGGTCCCATGCTGCAAATAACGTGAAGCATCCAAATGAAAGCATCTCCCCTATGGACAGCTCCAAAAATCCCTCTTCTTTCAGCATCAATAGGCTTGTGCAATAACAACAAACAAAATGAAAGTGAGTTTGCTGTAAACACAATTTATTTAGCAGACGCCTCGGTAATGAAACTCTGAGAGGGGAGATTTCTTCATTTGTTTTCTTGTCGGCAGTATGGTGAGAAAATAGTCTGCCTCACAGTTCTGAGGTTCCGGCTTGGTATCTTATCTCTGGCCTTCCTGTATGAAGTTTGCATGTTCTTCCTGTGCTTCCTCTTGGTACTGCAGCTTACGCCCATATTCCAAAAACATGCGTTTGAGGTTCACTCACGACTGCGACTAACTGGTGACCAGTCCCGGTAGTTCCTCGCCTCCTGCTCAAAGTCACCTAGGATAGACTCCAGCTTGTCCGCGACAACTAATGAGGACACAAAAAGTACATGGCTAGATGTCTGTCCTCTTGTTTGTGGGGACTGAGATAATGTTCATGACTGAGTGGTAGCTTTGAATCGCTAACCAGATGGTATGAAAATAGTGGTGGAACGAAGTTAGTGCCATTAAGACAGGTGCCATTGACAGCGTAGTTGAATGAGAGCAGTTGCACATGACAGGAAGATTCAGCTAATGTTAGCCTCATTAGCATACGTGAGGAGTGTGCTCATGCACACACACAGTCACATTTGCTGTACATGTTGGAAAAGGATGTAGTTCGAATCAGCAAGACACAACTAGAAGAGTGGCTGATCCTTGTGACTTCACGTCACACACACAACAATGCAAAATATATAATAAGTTCTAATTTTCAAAGGAAAAAGTTCAGTCGAAGGCCGAAAGTCATAATTTTTTGTATATGTATGTATATATATATATATATATATATATATATATATATATATATATATATATATATACATACATATATATATGTATATATATATATATATATATATATATATATATATATATATATATATATATATATATATATATATATATATATATATATATATATATATATATATATATATATATATATATATATGAAAAAGTGGACATGTTATGAGATGAACAATGAAATAGTCCTTGTTTTGGCAAACAACAGCCTATTAAGTATGAGCACTTTGTTTCTGTTGCTGAGAAATGTGAACTTTTTTACATTTACTTGTGAAAATAACATTGCCCAGTACAACACATTTTATAATCTTGTTTTCCCTTATGATAGACCAGGGGTGGCCAACCACTCAAAGGCAAAGAGCCACAATGTTGGCTGTGTTGCTGCAAAGATCCACAGGATACACATAAGCATACATCAACTGCTCCCCTCACTCCCTCTCGCTCGTTTGCATGTTTTGACGAACTCCCATTCATTGTATACCTCTGTAGTCCGTGATATGTTCGAAGCAAGTTGATACGAGTGCTTCATAAATTTTGGAACTATACTTTTCAGGAACTCAAGTGCCGCTGAAGATTTGAAGCCTTGAAAGGTTTTATTGATGCCCAGGCAGAATGGCTTGCCATTACGTATTTGGTAGGCCAACACTACTCGACTTTTTCCCTCCAAGACAATTGTGTCAAAGTACAGTCGGTATCTTGATTGACGAATGTAATCCGCTCCATCACCTCGTTCAAACGAGTCCTCACACACACTGTATTGCTCACTTTGTGTAAAACAGGAGTCAGTAACTTAGTCTGACGGCGGGCCAAGGTTTTGCTAACAATCCTACCGCGGGCCGGAATAGAAAGATAATGTTAAACTATTGGATGCCGATACACATTCAAATTTTCGTCTGACTGGTCAAATTCAGATAAAAGCATACAATTCCGTCCGAAATGTATTACATGTCTTTGTGGTATGCATATATTGCATTGACTAATATCACAATATCGATATTTTTTCAATATATTGTGCAGCCCTAGAATCCATTCATCAATTTTTCAGTAATTTTCCTCATTATGGTCACAGGCAGTGGCATGCAAAGTGTGTATGTGATTGGGTAGTTGGGGGGTGTCATCTATTTGAAAGGGGCATTGCCTCCCACAATTGGGGAAGGATTATGAATGGGCTGCAAAATGTCTTCAGTCGGTCAGTACATCAGATGCGTGTGTAGCAGCAAAAAAATGTTTCTATTCGCACCCCAACACCCCCACCCGCCCACCACATCACCTATCGTTTCTGAAGGGGCACCAAAACATTTGAAGGGGCATCCGTGTTGGACAAATGAGCATGAAGCCCATCATGTGGCGGATGTATGTATGATAATAATGGATCTGAATATATAAAGAATGGCTTTATATTAACCAACAGGTTAACCAAAAAACAAATTGGGAATTACACATCGCATAATCAGTTCAATATCAGCGTGCTCTGATCTGAGCACGGGACCAGCTGGTGAAGATCAGCCCCAAAGGCAGGGCCAGCCAGGGAGGAGACCAACCCACATTATGTTTACATTTTGAAGACAGTATAAAATGTGAGGGCTGCATGTTAGACGGCGCCCCTTTTCTGCCCTCGCCCGTCTCGGGTGAGAGCATTCGCAAGGATGGAAAAGCTGCCCAGATCTGATCATTGTATGATTCCTGAACTTCAGAGATGGTAAAGAAAACTGACGAGAAAATTCAATCGATTTGTGTGAGTCTTTATTCATTTATAGTATAGTTTCATGGTCTCATACAAAATACGCTACTGCACAAAATTGAGTGATCTCACTTTTGCTAGCAGCGGTTTTGACATGAATGGTTGTGTGTTGAATTTCTTCAAGGGGCCAGTATATGTATGGCAAAATCGAATACTGCCTTTTGTGGGCCACTGGAAATGTGCTTTAGTCAGCCAAGCCAGCGGGCCAGTGAAGATCCCAAGTGAGCTTCAAATGTGACAGTCGATCAACGAAAAAGCCAGCACAAACAGATTGGCTTCTATCTTTCCTCTCACTCCAGCATAACAACTAGCAAGAGAGGAATACAAAGCGAAGGACCGACGGAAGTTCTCAAGCTTACAATGACTTGGTTTTTAGCAATTATTTATCAGATGTTAAGATTTTATTTTGAGCGGAACTAAAAATGGACCAATCATATACAAATGCTTTGCATACATTGTAATGAAGATAGTATAAGGCGACTTTGAATGCTGTGAATAAATGTGTCAAGCACTGGTTGGTACTTCAGCTCGACCAGTCAGTTGAAAGCTTTTAAAAACCACACATCACATTATTTCGAAGACGCCACGTAAGCTACAGTGTGTGGCTTTTGCCATGAAAGCATGAAGGACAACCGGCATTTTTCCAGTAAACACACTTATGCTGTTGTGTTTGCTTTCCGCCACCGCATATCTTCGGCCTTCTTCACATTCTCAACAACAACAGCAAATGACTCTTTGACCTTGGAGGGTGCACTGCATTCAAGTGTGTGAAAAAAGTATTCACTTGCATTCCTTTCAACTTTATTCGCAGCCAATTACATTTGCAGAATCGGTGGTTTTGTTCATGTGACCCTGTCATAATTTTATTGACACGATGTACTTTCATCAACTAATGTTGAATGATTCCATTCCGGGGTGTCCTCTGCCTCCGCCATGGTCACTTGGGATCGGCTTCAACACGACAGAATCAGCAAATTGTACAGAACAACTTTTTTTTTATAGTGCTATTAAACCGTCATACACACGCGTGCGCACACACACACAGCTCATTAGAGACTCTCTCTGTGAACACCCGACACAGGGGGAAAAAAATGAGCATTACGTTACGATTCTCTTTGGGCACATTTGTTCTGAACTTTAATCACTAGTAGAAGAGAGTTGACGAGCAAAAGAAAGAAATATGTGTGCGTTATGACACAGAGGTGACCTGACATGTGCCAATCATTCCTGTGGGTTTCATTGGCCGTAGCATCTTTGCACTCACTGAAATTGAAACGGCGGTGACGTACACAACGCTGTGATGCCGTTTCAGAGATTTGGAGGAAAAGAGATGATTGAAGCTTCAAGCGAAGACTTGATTGATGCCGTTTATGTTGTCACGCTCATGTGCCCCGAGTATGCGCACGTCAAAGCCATTTTGCGTCTTCACGTGCGTCACCGGCTTCGGTTTGGGTGCCAGAGAGGCCCCTCCCCCTTGGCTAGGCCCCACCCCTTCCTGCGTGTGTATAAAACATTGCGTCGTCTCTCTCAGGCACTCACAGCCTGCCCAGTGAAGCAAATCTCTTTCCACGGTCCTCGTCAGCACGCATGGCTGCAGGTAAGTATCACAACATTAGAACAATTATTTGGTCTTACTTTCAGGTTTTATATTGCTGCACGAGTTAGTATGCCTTGCTGTTTTTCTTTTCTTTTCTTTTTGAAGTCAAACTTTATTTTACTTCTTTTTTTTTTTTTTTTACAAAATTACAATATACAATATTTATAAAGAGGTATGCTGGAACATGTGCAATCATATTGGATTGAATTTAAATTCAGTTGAGCTCAACTATTCATTTGACTATTGACAACTATTCAAAAGACCAAATATTTAATATTCTCAATTAAAAGAATGCATCAATTTCTGATGGGGGCTATGAAAACTAGGGAATGAATATGTCGTTGTTGCACGTCATATCTTGGCTTTCTGGAGTTGAAAATGCACAGTGGTGGTTAAGAGGCTGGACAGGCGAGAAGGAAAGAAAAGTGAAGACGAGTGGAGATTGGAGGGCTTTCGCCAATGGCAACCCATCCTTAACGAGCGTTTGAATAATAAATGTGTGACAAAGATCAGCTGCAAACAGGAATGAGATGAGCATTGAAAGAATGACTATTTACATCCCATCACTGTGGGCAAAAGAAAAGACACACGGCTCAATTAGTGATTTCAAGACAGCTTTCGATTTGATTTCTAGGTTTGCAACACAAGATGGGATGTTATGCTTTTCATTTGTTTCAAAGATATGGATGCAAGCTTGCAACTATTGTTGTTTTATCATATGGGATAGACTCTTTTCCTATTGATAAAAGTACTTGGCTAATTTATCCCTGTCATTGGTGGTATGATAAATATTGACTAATGCAAACAACACATGAGCAAAATAAGAAATGAAAGATTATTGGTTGTGTTGCCTTGGGATTCTGCTGACGCTGCCGTTTACATTCAGTGTGTGTGCGTCTGTGCGTGCGGGTGTGTGTGTGTGCGTGATGGACTCATTGTTCTTGCACTACATTAAGGGCGTATTCCTTTCACATCGCTCTTAATTGGGATTCTTTGTCCTCTCAGCTGGGGAGCATTCATTTGTTTAGGGACCCAACAGCACAGGGGTTTTAAAGTCATTTAAATGTTTTTTTAACCCTCACCTTTTGTCTGCAGGCATGAATGTAGTTATCTACGTGGTCGTTTTTCTGGCTGCTGTGTCCAAGGTCTCCCTGAGTCTGCCCTCGCGATCCCTAGTAAGTGACACGCACACACAAGAGCAGCAGTTTTATTATGACTTCAGGTATCTTACTTTGCTTTATGCAGCAGTCACATGATGTCTACAAAGGAAAAATCTGTCCAGCACAAATGTTGTTTGTCAAGAGTTGCCACGTACAACCAGAATGACAAGAATGAACACACACAGTCCAGCAGCTATATTATGACTTCAGGTGTGTTGCTTTGCTTGGTGCGGCTGCCACATTATGGCTACACGGGCAAAATATCTCAGACAAAAAGGTCGTGTGTCAAGAGTTGGATCACGTATGATAAAAACACATATGGTATTATGGCTTTAGACATCTTTGTCTGCCTTTTGGAGCTTATCAGTCAATTTAACTTGTGTGGCCCTCACACAGACCAGCGCGATCTAAAGATTTGGACGGATCTCATTCCATAGGGAAAGCTGGTCCACAAAAACTTGCATTAGAGTGGGAAGACAAACCCACACAAACCGTATGTTCTTAAGAATACTTTGGAGACGCGCCTCTGTGATCATCTCCAGATGACACCCAACAGATCTGATGGCGAGGACCTTACGTCATCCAACCACACGCGCCAGGCCCGCTCAGCTGGAGCGCTCTCCTCGGAGCAGCAGGCCAACTACAAGCAATCCCCACAAGACGCAGAGGCTTTCAACACCTTGAGCCAGCTCCTGGTCAGACTCATCTCCAGGAAAGGTGCGTAATAATGCGCTTGGCGAGCGTGATGACAAAAGGAGAGGATATACTTACTCCTTCGAGCTTCCTCTCCATCCAATCATGCTGTGCTGCAGTCCCGCCATCTGGCATTTGCCGCCCCCCTCTTGCTTTCTGTGCCTTCGATGCATTATCGTCCTTGTTCTTTCCTTCTGTCTATAGCTTTTTTTTCTTTTCATCCCTTCCTTATTTTTCTTACGTTCGTCCCCTGACATTTCTCATGCTTTTCAAGTCACCACATATCTTGGGTAAGTCATCGCTTGAATTGCGAGCCTGCCTTATTAGACATTATTAGGACGTGAAAATAGTACAGTGTAAATTGCATAGCCCGGTTACGAAGAAATTGACACCCTTAGGCCTTACCCCTTAACTCATTCACTGCCAGACATTTTCAGACTCTCTTTTATTCTAACGTTGAAAAAATTCGACAAAAAAATACTCATTCCTGGGATTGAATGGCTGGACTGTGAAAAGACAAATAAATCCTTGGCAGTGAATGAGTTTTAAAAGGTTTGTAAGATTGCGGCAAAGCACTACTTTCTTAAATTAGACAGGGCTTTGGTCTGGAAAAAAAATGATGCTCCTCCCCTCACTTCAACATAGTTCCTAGTCCATGAGGAGAAAGGGGGGCAACAATCTATTCAATAAATGACATCACAGTTGCTCAGGGCTCAGGTAACAACCAACCACGGCTCACCTGTTTTCTAAAGCTGAGCAATGATTGGTTGTTTCCTGAACCCTGAGCAACTGTGATGTCATTTTCAGCTGACAGAAGTGACAAAATGGCTGCCGCCTGAGATGGCTAAAAACAGGTGGATTTTGCTGCTTAACTCATATTCCACAAACGCAATATTAATCTGAACACCTTGTTTCGACTAGTATTCTTGGAAAAAAAATGTTTGGGTTGACTTCCCCTTTAATTGGCCCCAAAATTACACTGGTCAACATCCAATCATCCATTATCGATACCGCTTCTCCTCACAAGGGTCGCGGGGCGTGCTGGAGCCTATCCCATCTGACTTCGGGCAGTAGCCGGGGGACACCCTGAATTGGTTGCCAGCCAATCGCAGGGCACACAGAGACAAACATCCGCACTCACAATCACACCTAGGGGCAATTTAGAGAGTCCAATCAACCTACCATGCATGTTTTATGAATGTGGGAGGAAACCGGAGTGCCCGGAGAAAACCCACGCAGGCACGGGGAGAACATGCAAACTCCACACAGGGAGGCCGGAGCCGGGATCGAACCCACCTCTGTCTGAACTGTGAGGCGGACGTGCTAACCAGTCGGCCACCGTGCCGCCACACTGGTCAACTTTTTTTTTTTTTAAATCAGAGATGCAAGTAAATTATTCTAGCTGACCTTTTTGCGCTGATTCCAAAGCTGACCAATTTCGTTCTCTGGCACATCAGATTTGCATGATAACAATAATAATAATAATGATAACATGTAATATAGTGATATATTTTGTAGGGAAGTAACAATTTATCAAAAATCGATCAAAAATAAAATAATCGATTCGCATCGCCATGTTAACTATAGCCCCCTTTTCTCATGTCATTCCCATATGCAGCGCAGTAGTGATAATCCAGCTCATCCGTGATCTAAACAGAAACATTGTGGGTAATGGTGTCATGGCTACCCGAGTGAACGTTAACAACAGAATCCAAAAGTCCGGGCGCATTTCACACAATTAATTGAAATGATGTGAATCTCCCTTTCATATCAGCACGGCGGTGATAAAAAGGAAGCATGTTGTGGCTGATGCCTGATTTCTATTATAACATTGGGACAGTCGTTTCTGGAAGCTAGCTAATTAGCACACACAGGCTACCGTGTACCCTGTCTGATGGAACACCGCACGCATGTCCTGTTGTGGTACACTAACATATTGCAGCATCTACTGTGGAGGCATTAGTCAGCGAACTCATGTTTATTAAAAAGCAAATGCAGTTTTGACATCAAACAGCAAGAAAGGACGTGCTGCCTCATTCATGTACGGGTGTTGTGTTTATGAACTCGGAAATTTCACCACTTAGTTAACATAAAAAGACCTATTTTCCACAAACTCTTAAAGGGACACTTGGATCTTAACATTGGCACTTATATAAAACGTTTGCATGTAAAAATGACATCAGGACTAAAATGCCCCCCCAAGAGACTCTGTAGTGATTTAAGCGCTTTTGTGTGATTAGATTTACGACAAATTGGCCTGCCCCCTTTTGGAGCTCGGCTTGTTATTTTTTCGGACTCAGTGGTCTACGTGGGAGGCAAGTGTGGTAATATTGCTTGCTTTGTCAGTTCTGTTGTCTAAAACGGCGACCAATCGCCCCCAAAATGCAAATGCACATTACTACTCTTGTCCATTTCAATCAGTGAAAAAAGTATAAAAGTGTTCTGCACAATACTTTGGATCTATTGACAGCAAACGTGAGCTCATCATGATCACCTCCAGAAAATCAAAAATACCGTGGCGATTGCTTCTCCACGTTCACCGGCTGAAGTGGTGTATGCGCACATGAACCCCGACTGGTTATATTTTGGACATTTAGCTATGCTAAACTCATGTCAACTCAGGAGGCAGAAGGCGGCTGGGAGCGAGCAGCAGGCAGCCATCAGGCAAGCATTGATCTTTATCCCTCCTCGGCTAACAGGATAACTGCACGGCTAATAGCAACTACTAACTTCAGGCCGTTAAAACAAAAGGCGTTAGCACAACAACATTAGCTCCTTACTGTCCTTCCAGCCTGCGTCGATTTTTTTTTTTTTTGCCATGTGCGCTCGTCCCAGCATAAATCTATGTAGCTTTGCTCACTTTCCTCATTCTCATATAAATCAGCCACGGAGAAGTTAATCCTTTTGATATGTTGAAGTGGGCATGTCCACATAAATTTTGGTTTCCATTGATCACCGTTTTAGGATGTTATAAGCAATGAAAGTACAATGATTTCCAATGGAGATTTTGTAATTGGTCCCTCCAGTGATTCCGATCGAACAAGGGTAGAACGGTAGGGGGCGCGGCCATTTTCCTCATTAACAAGAGGCATGGAGTCCAATCCACTTCAACCTGTGAAAGTATAAAAGTGTTCTGCACAATAGTTTGGATTTATTGACATAAAACGTGATCTCACCTGATCACCTCCGCAAAATCAAAAATACCGTGGCAATCGCTTATCCACTTACACAGGGTGAAGCAGACAAGGGCATGCATGCACACATGAACCCTGACTGGTTATATTTCGGACATTTAGCGACACTAAACTCGTGTCAACTCTCAGGAGGCAGACGACGACTGTCAGCGAGCAAGCAAACAGGCAAGCGTGGCTCTTTATACGTAACTTTTCGGCTGTTACGTTCCAAATTGGACGGCGTGTTGTAGGTCAAAAAACTGGGGCCTTTCCTCATCCAAATAAATGTGCACGCCTCCTCGTTCCCACGTCAGTCTCTGTAAATATCCTGACCGTTGTTTAATGCCTCGCCCGTCCTAACCGTGATCAGCAAAGAAGCAGTGTGTTTTTTTGTTTTTTTAAGCAAAGAAGCAGTGTGCGCTCATCCCAGCATAAATCTGTGTAGTTCTGCTCACTTCCACATTTCCTCATTCTCACATAAATCAGCCACGGAGAGGTTAATCCTTTTGATAGGTTGAAGTGGGCATTAGTAGTGATGCCAATTGATCACCGTTTTTGGACGTTATAAGCAATGAAAGTGCAATGATTTCCAATGGAGAGTTTGTAATCGGTCTCCCCAGCGACTCCGACCGAACAAGGATAGAACGGTAGGGGGCGCGGACATTGGCCTCATTAACAAGAGGCGTTATTCATGGAGTCACTTATTTCCTAATTTCTCCCAAATTTATTGATGAATTAGAAAAAGATAACTCTTTTCATTTTCCCGATCAAAAAATATATAAAATGAACTTGTTAGTATGGCCATGGCCATCCCGGCCCAACCATCCCTTTAATGGCAACACCTAACAATAAAAGACATAACCTACCTCGGCCGTTAGGATCTACTCATTTAGAGTGCTGAATAAATGATTTTCCTCCTCATCTTTAAAGTTTTTTTCCATTCCGGGTGCATCCCACATTTTGAATGTGTAGATCAAATTATGCATATTAGAGAAGCAAAACTAAATGTTTTGGATTAATGTTAAATGGAAACAAAATTAAAAACCAATACAAGTGTTTAGTTTTATTTAGCACAATGCTTTAACCCTAAGTTTACTCATATGATTTCACTGTCTACTACATTAAAAGAAAAAGTCTTGGTGCCCAAGAAAAGTGAAATATGTTTACAAGTATTTCTTTTTTGTATTCATAGGTAGTTTCATAGTAGTGCAACTCAGCATAGTGTATAGTTTTGGGTTCATTTTTAAAATGCACTAAACATTTACAGCTAAAAAAAAATGAAGGCCACAGTATTGCATTCAATTTCAATTACTCTATCATTTATGAACATGTCAAGAATGCTGGTACAAGCTGCAAAGTTTAATACTAGTTGAATGTACCTTCTTCTTAATTCTCTTTATTATTCTTTTGTACGTACCACATACCTTAAATAATTCTTGCTGTAAGCTACCGATGGTCATATAAGAGCCTAGTGCAGTATGCCGTGATTTAAATATGATCTGATTAGTCAACTAATCGTGACTACTGTTGGTAATTAGTCGATTACCAATATAATAGTTTTTGGAAGCCCTGCTTGACACGCTTGCACCAAACACCATTGGGTATTGCGTTTGTGGATGTCTGCAGCACTACACTCGCGCACAGAGACAAGCATGGAAGCGATTTTTTTTTTTTTAAATCGAATCAAATTGAAAATCACGAACTGAAAATGGAAAATCGAATCGGGGCTTAAGTGAATCGATACACCCCTATTATTATGTAATATTTATTAATTAAGGGTTTGGTTCAGCAATGGCTATAATTTTTTGCTGAAACATCATAGCTATAAATTACAATATGGTAAAATCCATATTGCGTAAACTTTTATAGGTCAAACTTATAAGGGAAAAACGGAATATCTTAGAGACCTAATGTGGTTTAAAAAATTAAAGACCCCAACATCAAAAATACATTTTGGGACACTTAAAGCCATCTTTAATTAAAATTTTCTGTTGACCAGTGCTATTATTTCACTAGAAATTATGTTTATCAGTATATACGGGTGACGTATATGGTACGATTAACTTGTTTATCCACTGCTTTCCAGTCATACAACCGAATTATAGTTCAACTAAACAGGCACAGATTTGACACCACTACTTTTTTTGTTTTTGTTTGATGGCATGCCGTGTGATTTTTCTAATGTAAAATCTGTGCCTCGGTTCGATAAAGGTTGGACACCACTGTTGTTGAACATCATCAGAAGTATTTACACGAGTCCCTTCATCTGACATTGACGCACGTTGTCTCGGGCTCTTCTAGGCATGCCCTACCAAAGCAGATCCTCCATCGCGAGCAGAGCCAGCGGTCTAGCGCCCGAGCACAGAATAAAGGACAGAGATTACGAGGGCTGGATGGACTTTGGGAGGCGTAGCGCAGAGGCGTTGGAATACTCCTAAAGGCACGCCTTCCTCTCTTTCAATGCAGAGCTACGGTCGTCAACATTGCCAAAAAGCACCCTCTCGATAAATGTCCTACACAAATGGCCAAATGTGACACGAGTGTACAGTTAAGACCAAAATGATTATTCACACTCTTGCATGATATGTGATTTTTTAAATTTATTTGGTGTGAAGTAAATGACACGCGATAATGGCAAAAAGACGCTCAGAAGTTGGATTCCAATTACTAATGGAAACTATTTTTCCAATTTCATTGTTTCATTGGTATATTTGACTTTTTGAAAAGTATTCAGAGCTGTGATTTTTCATATCCCTAATTTTCAGGGTAACATTCTATAAAGGCTCTTGATCATTTTTTGCATAATCTAAGCATTCTAATCATCCCAATGAATTAAAAGCATTTGGATATGTCTGTTTTGAGAAAAGGTATTTACCATTTTGGGAAAATGTTAAAATAATAATAATAATAATGAAAAGAGTATGTTTCCGAAATAAAATTTCATGACAAATGTTGCAAGGGTGTAAATAACTTTAGTTTAACTCTATACTGTATAATTATCAGTGGAAAAACCGTTAAATGAATAAATACTGCTGCAAATCTTAAAGCTAAGATTATAAACACTTTTTAAACTACGTAAAACATGAAAACCCCACAGCTTATTTTTATTTTTTTTCCAATATGCAGATATGATGTACTATATTAATATGATTATCCGATTAAAACAATTTGTGTCGTAGTGGTCATCATTGTCTCTTGTCCCAAGTTGCTTCTTACTGCTCTCAATGTCACATGTGACTATTTAAAGCAGTAGAATGTAGAATACTTCATTTGTCTTTTCCACATCTTGCAACAGTGTAACAGGCGACATATTAAACATACTGTACATTCTGCTGGCTCTCGGCATGCTAACTGCTATCTAGCCTTAAGACTTTATGTTAGGCAAAGTCAGTCAATGCTGTTTTAGCTAGAGCAAGCCAAGATGTCAACTATTCCGGAACATCCATCCATCCATTATTTATACCGCTTATCCTCACAAGGGTCGCGGGCGTGCTGGAGCCTATCCCAGCTGTCTTTGGGCAGTAGGCGGGGGACACCCTGAATTGGTTGCCAGCCAATCGCAGTATTCCGGAACATTAAAACCCATTCAGTGCCAGACATTTTCATACCCTCTTTTACCCTCACGTTTGAAAAATATTTAAAAATATACAAATAAATTTCTGAGATTGAATGGCTGCACTGTGAAAGGACAAATAAACATCTCCTTGGCAGTGAATGAGTTAAATAAATATTGATTTATTCAATCCCAAAAACATATTTATATGTCAAGACATATAAACATCTCCTTGGCAGTGAATGAGTTAAATAAATATCCATTCATCCATTATTGATACCGCTTATCCTCTCAAGGGTCGCGGGGCGTGCTGGAGGCTATCCCAGCTGTCTTTGGGCAGTGGGCAGGGGACACCCTGAATTGGTTGCCAGCCAATCGCAGGGCACACAGAGACAAATAAACAACCACACTCACACCTAGGGGTGAATTTAGAATGTCCAATCAATTTAGCATGCATGTTTTTGGAATGTGGGAGGAAACCGGAGTACCCGTAGGAAACCCACGCAGGCACGGGGAGAACATGCAAGCTCCACACAGGGAGGCCGGGGCCGGGATCGAACCCACGACCTCTGAACTGTGAGGCGGACGTGCTAACCAGTCGACCACTGTGCCGCCCCATTAAATAAATATCGATTGATTAACATATTCAATCCCAAAAACATATTTATATGTCAAGACATAAATATGTCCTTGGCACTGAATGAGTTAAGTGAAATTGTCTGTTTTATTTCAGCTCGTCTTTGCACACATTTAGTCGGTGAGAAATGTGAAGGGATCGTAGTTTTTTATGACGGCCACTTCATTAGCAGATCGGGTCTTTGTTTTTGCATTTAAAGTTTCTCTATACTGTGTCAACATGTTAGCCCTCACCTTAGCACACACCTAATATTGGAAAGTTTGTCATACAGCTGATATGAACTTATTAACTGAATAAGGTGACTGTATGAATTTTGACCTTTTGCCACTTTTCAGGCTTCAAACAAGGTTATAAAATGTATTTTTTTTGTGTGTGTGGGAAGAGTCAACACCAAGTGGGACACAATCCTGAAGTGGAACGAAATGTGTATATTTCAAACTTACAAATAAATAACTGAAATGTAAAATTGTTCACCTCCTTTTCTCTCGGTGCAGTCAACTGACTCTAAAAGTTGCCTGATGATTTCAGAATGATCCAATGTTGACGTAAATAACGATGATAAATTGAGTCCACCCGTGTGTAATCTAGTCCCTGTATAAATGCACCTCCTTTGTGATGGTCTCAGAGGCCTGCTAAAAGAATATTGGGGAGCAACAGCATCAGACCAAGGATCAAACCAAGGAAGGTCCAGGATCAAGTTGTGGAGAAATTTAAAGCAGGATTAGGATATGAAAAGTTTCACAAGGCGTAAACATCTTGTGGAGCACTGCTCGATCAATCATATTGAAACCTATACCAAGACAAGACCGTCCCCTCTAAACCAGGGGTGGGCAACTCGAGGGTTACCATCCTGCATGTTCTAGATTTTTCTTTTGCAGGATAGTGACCCTCGAAGACCGGAGTTGCCCACCCCTGCTCTAAACTTTCTGCCCAAACGAGGAGAGCACTGATCAGAGATGCGGCCAAGATGCCCGTGATCACTCGAGATGAACTGAAGAGATCCACAGCTAAAGTGGGGAATCTGTCCCTACGAAGAAACCCAATTCTCAATTCAGCATCATGCTCTGGGGCTACTTTTCAGCAGGGACAGGGAAGTTAGTAGTTCAAGTTGATGGGAGGATGGGTGGAGCCATTTTGGAAGCAAACCTGTTGGAGAAGACCCGAGACTGGGACGGACGTTTTATCTTCCAACAAGACAATGATCCAAAACACAAAGCAAAATCTACAATGAAATGGGTCGAAAGTGAACATATCCAGGTGTTAGAATGGCCAAGTCAAAGTCCAGACCTGAATCCAATTAAGAATCTGTGAAAAGATCTGAAAACTTATGTTCACAAACCTGCTGTGTCTAGCTGTACAAAACTGACGGATACCCCAAAAGACTTAGCTGTAATCGCAGCAAAAGGTGGCCCTACTTCAGTTTTTTTTATTTGTTAATAAAAAGAGCTTAAAATATCGTATCAATCAATCAAACTTATTTTCATGCATCTTTTTATGCACACACACACACACACACTCGCACACACATAACCGGAAAAGGAGACATGGCAGGGCACACTGCGACCATATGAGGAATGAGTACCCAAGGTGAGCTCCTCCACACCGAGAGGAATGACGCGGAGGCCCCCTTTAAGGAAATATTGAAAACAATAAAATTGGATTTGAGTTTGTAGGATGTCGTGGCTTAGAAGTTAAGGCAATTGACTTGAGGGCCATTGGTGTCTACCTGTCTGGGTTTGTTTGTTTTCCGGAGCTTAATTTCATGGCGTTTCCCACTTTAGTTTGCCGATTTTTTTTTTCGAGCATTCCATGGCAGGTTGTCGTTGGCCGTACCCTGCGCTGATCGGACGGTAAAAATATTCCTAACCGGGTACTAACAGTACCTGACCAATTCCTAACATCTGCTAACAAAATCCTGACTCTTCCCAATAGAGTCCTAACAGGATTCCTATAGGAGTGGGCGGATCAATCCAAATATCCTTATTATCGATACTAAGCAGGTACTTGGATCGGATCGATATTATTGTCCTGGGATCGATACTTCGCTCTTCCACCAATTTAATCAAAGCGCCGCTTCTCTTCGCAATATCTTGACTTTTGTTCTGAAACAGTTGTAGTAGAAGTCTTGTTTTTCTACTGTTAAAGGTTTTTACACTGTATTGTTTACACTACAATACACATTTGAACTACTAACTTTATTTTCAAAACATTTTGCAATGAGAAGTATTTTAGTTGTCATGTTGACATTGACATTTGTATTTTTGTTACATTGCTGCTTTTATTGGTTTGACTCTCTTGACTTTTGTTCTGAAACAGTTGTAGTATTTTCTATCCTATTAAGGTTTGTATTGTAGTTATTTCATAAAAATTTATAACAACCTGGGCCACAGGAACCTTTGTTACCAGGAACAAAAACTTCCTGGGCTTGTTGGTGAAGAAGGGGCTCCCATTAATTCTGGATTCAAAAGTTAATTTGAAATCAAATCAAATTTTATTTATATAGCACTTTTCACACATAAAATGCAACTCAAAGTACTGTACACTAAAAACATCAAAATACAACATGAAATGGAAAACCTGCTCCCGCCTTCACTCGCCCCTCACAGTATACACAAAGACAGATCTCCACAAGCACCCCTGCACTCACACACACACACGCACGCACGCACACACATTCATACATTGAGCCATTTGCAACAAGACATCATGTGACACACACACAGAGGGAAAAGTGCCCCATATACAATGCGGAATGTACTAAATGCACATAATATAGTAACATGAAGAGCCATATCATCATAATTTATAACAGTAACAAAACAATAGATACATTCTAATTACAAATACACAGAAAGTGCCTGAAGAGAGATTGTCACTTAAAATCTCATCACAATAAATACAGATCCAGGAGAAACTGCTTGCATCAACTTAATATCCAGAGCTGTATTACTGTTAGTTGCTACTGTATATTGTGGGGGGCCAACCTCATCTGACTAAGTGGCTGGACACAGTTTTAGGAGAGGAATATCATCTGTTAACGTGAATGTAAAACTACAGATCTTAAAGTGCTACAGAAATATGAAAGAGGAGGAAATCATTACTCTTATACAGTATAATCTCCACCTATCCTAACTGTCAATTGATCAAATATTCACAAGGCTGAGATACACGTGTAGGCACAGTGACATGGACAACAAAAACGCACAAAAAACATTCATTGCGACATAGATGAACAGAAATGTTCTCAAAAAACATTTTGGCACCAATGAATCAGGCTTGTTCTAACATTAAGGGGTCAACAGTTTATCTATTTCCTCTGAATTGTGACTTTTTTTGCACTGAAGAACCAATTCTCAAATGTCTACTGGCTGCAGTTAGTGTCGGCATGCACCAGAGTAACATTTGAATAAATGAGAAAATAACAATTAAAAACAACAACAACAACTCAGCGAGGTGCATTCAAGAATAATGGCTTCAACTTTGCGAGGATATTGCTTGTGTGTTTGAAGGGCAAAGACAGAGCTCAAACTTGTGGTCCCACTCAGCCAGGTTGGCACATTTAATGTCCAGGAGCTGCGACCAGGTGAGAGCTTGGCTGACGTTACGACAGAAAAACAAGAAATCAATTCTAACAACTAAATAGAAAAATTAAGTGAACTGTAGACTTGTATTAGTGAAATATGCTTATGTATTATTTAAAATAGCCCCCACATCACCCATAGACTCATGTACAAGTCTGCTTTTATATTTGGAAATATGAGTCATCCAGGCAATATTTAAAGAAACAAATATTTTTATTCTTATAAACATAATTTTCTATATTTATAGTAAAAAAAAAAAAAGATGCATGTGTGCGACAGGTATACATGTCACTGCCATGCCTCTGTTACAAACTACTCTCTTTGGTTGCTAAAATATAGTAAGAAATGAAGACTTTCTATGTACCGTAAGTGAAGTGTGAAAACACGGTCTATTAAAGCTATGCGCGTATAAGTGCAGGTGGCTGTCAATGTGAACGTGGCGTCACCTGTCTGAGGTGAGTCTTCTTTAATGGCTTGAAGATTGCGGTTTTGCAATATATATATACAAACAAACTGCACGAAATTCAAAAACATTGCACTCATTCGTGCTGACGACCACTTTCCAGCTATTTGATGACATGCGGATATTTGCTTCAGTGGAAACGTCCCATGGCCTCTGCAGCCTTCACTCTTACAACAGGGTCGGGATCTTGGAGCAGCATCACAAGGCCTGAGGACAAATTGTACAGAAACACACACATTGAAGACAAACACTTATGTACAGCGAACCCCCACTATAATGCTTTTCATCTTTTGCGCCCTCAGTATACAGTATTGTGGAATTTTAAGTGATCCTTTTTATGGGTTCTTACCGTATAAAGGTAAATCTGTTTTTATAGTTGTGCCACAATGTCTTTCTGCTTTGTGTATGTTAAATAGCAGCTGTTTGGTCAAAGGTTTCTAATTACTCTTATGCTAATTCTGTTTGCCCATCTATGCTGTTTCACATGATATGTTAGCATTAAGCTAGTGGACTTTTGTGAAGTATAGTTCTGGTTGAACATTTTGGAGCAATGTCTTTTCATTTTTCCAAGCATTGTTATTATACACTGATCTCCCATTTCTTAACAGTGGAGAGCAACAACATGTGCTAAAAAATACTTACTATAAGAGTGTGTTTTGAGTCTTGTTTTAAGGAGAGGAGAAAACCCACCCAAAAATAGAGTTTCTCTACATCACAGATTTTCTCTCGCCAGTCCGGACTGGCTTGTATTCCCCGCCATAACCGATACTATATTCAATTTAAAACATCAGAAAGCCAGTTCACCTTTAGTGATGGTACCCATGTTGAGGTGAGAGTAATGCTCCTCTGGAAGATTCCCCAGCAGAAACCCTGTTTAAAAGCACACTCACTTACCAGCAGCTCCCAGACAAATTTGCATAAAATCATAACAGCTTCATTTAGAGAATGTGGACGAGCGATCATCCACACCTATGAACATTGCAGCTCCTGCCCGGACTTCGGACCAGTTGCTCTTGAAGAACTGGAGAACGGAGATGTGGTAGAAGTTCAGCATGCCTGGAAAGTCTTGGATCTACAAAAAGAGCAAACATATTCTCATGACAGGATAGATTTATAAGTTGATTTTAAGCAATGCTCCCAAACTAAATCTGGACAACCCTTCAGAAGCATTCATCCACCCATCATTTTGAATTGCGCGCTGGAGCCCATCCCAGCCGACTTGAATGTGGGGTACACCCGACCTGGACTCTCAGTCATTCGAAGGGCACACAAGTTCACTGTTGCCGTATTCGGAATAATCTGCACTTTGTACAACCTGTCTGTCTGTCTGTCTCACCAGATACTTGGTGAGATCATTGATGAACTCCCCGTAGTGCAAGCTCTTGTCCTCATGGAGGTGGTTCTGGAACATTGCTGCGATCTGCTCCGAGCCCACCATCGGAGCGCACACACGCATCGCATACTTGCACGCCTGGAAACAAAATCAGAGCACATTTGTAATAGAACCAATTGTTCCTTGTGTCCCATGCCAACATTGTGCAGGTGTGGCAGCACATTTCCTACCTTGACCACATGCGGGTTTGGATCAACCAGGTGTAAAAGTAGGCTGACCAGAACGTTGTGGATCTGGTCCTTGAACAGTGGCTCTCCAGGGCCAAATTTGGACAGTTTCCCCATAAGGTGAATAGAAGCACAGCGAATCTCATCATTCTCCTGGATGGGCACAAACACAGTCGCTATTATTAGCATTTGTCTTTTCTCAGCCTTCTATTTGATCTGCAAATAAAACTGTTTTTCAACTTACACTCTCTAAAAATGGTTTGATCTTCATGAAAATATAAACCACTAGTAGGTGGACATTCTTCTTATCCAGGTAGAGCAGAACTTTAGACAGACCTGACATTGCCTCAAGAGTAATCAGCTTGCCTGAGCAAAAGGTCAGACACAACAAAAAGAAAAATCAAACAGTGACATGTAGTCCAGGTACAGTTGGTGACAAACATTGGTTCGGCTGTGGTGAAAAAGTGGTCTGGCCGGCCTCCGAACCAATTGCCAATTTTTTGTTACCATAGCACATGCGCCTCCAAGTTGTGAGATTCAAAATTGAACACATTCCAAATACCTCTCAGAAAAACTCTTGCATCTCACGCCATTTATCATAGTATCACAGTATGTGCTTATTTAGTTGTTGGCAGCTGAACACATCTTGGATTTTTGGTTTACATGGAAGACTGTGTGTCTATTATTCGAATTCTGAAAACAGGTATCCTGCTGTTTGACGTTGGCAGTTCCTGTTTTATCGTAAAATGTCAGGCAACGGGAGCAGCTCTACTGAAGTGAACAAAGCTGCCGGTCTTTGTGGATGCTGTGGCACGAGCGGTCAACACTCGGACTCAGGCGACGGGTGAACTCAATCTCGAGACACTGCGCAGATGGTAAACAAAAAGGAGATTTTGGCACAGTTTTGAAAAATTGATTGCCAATTTGGTGAATTAACGCCCTCTGAGAGGCACCAGCAAGACACAAGGTCGACTGATATTATTGTGGGCCTGTTCCCAAAACAACCCTTATGCGGACTTTCTCCTGGAAGCGTGGCTGCCGGTGCTAATTCGTCACCTCACTCTCTTGTGCTGTTTTACGCAGCCACGTCCATCTCTATCAACGTTTTTGGCGTGCTAGCAGCAACATTGACGCGCACTTACACAACTCACTACTCCACCCAATGCAAACACATCCCTGACACTTCACTGCCTTCGTTGGTTTCCCACACAATAGTTTAGAATTTTCTGTTTTGAATCTAATGACTTTTTTAAAAAAAATTGTCTTAATTAGGCGGCTAGGTGGTGCTGTGATGCAACTCCGCCACGTCCATGCACTTGCGTAAAATCTCCCGTCACTCTGATCTGCATTCTACGTCAATGATCTGCTCTGCAAAAACCAAAATAATGTCTACTTGCAAAAAATAGTAGATGAACAGAGTTAATGTCTACTTGCAAAAAATAGTAGATGAACAGAGTCTGTAAAATTGTTGGAAGAAATCCTGTTGGGTTATTAAAGTAGCCAGAGCAGCTGCAAGGGCCAACAGATGAATGTAGTCAGACATGTTTGGTTATGTCCCTGTACTAGTACACGAATGTGACTGGATGTGCACAAGGAAACACAACGGCGGATATATATAATATATATATATATATATATATATATATATATATATATATATATATATATATATATATATATATATATATATATATATATATATATATATATATATATATATATATCCTGTGCGCCATAAAAGAACACCCAAAAAAGGTCACAATGAGTACTGTGTAATAAAGTAAACTACAATTCTTAAATGTTCAACTGTCCTTCCGTACGGCCAACCGTAACACTGAAATAAATAAGATAAAACAAAGGATATTTTTTGCTGTAAATATACTTAGTTTCTGTAACTTTTAAAGATGTAAAATTTGGTTTCAGTTAGTTAACCTTTTTTTTTTTTTTTTTTTTTAAAGCACTCTTGTTTTTATTTCGTTAACATAAATGCTTTTTTTTGTCAGTTATTAGCTGTAATAACCTTGATGTGCACATGCGCACCACATATGTGCACCCGTGGCTATAAAAATGGATGGATTCAAGACCAAATTTAGAGAGCTATCAGACCCGAGAACAGGAAATAGCTGCCACACACCCGTACTGTGATGTTGTCCAACATGACAATTACCTGGGTCATCTTTTTCCTCCATGCCTGAACTCATGGCTGCTAGCAGTTCTTTGGCATATTTGTTCACCTGCAGAGAAGAAGGCAATGAATAATGAACTCGCTCTAGTTATACCAGCTTTTGCACCCGTGTTTGCCTGCATGCGCACCTTTTCAGGTGATCCGACAGCAATGTTTCCAAGACCCCGCACTGCCAACATGCGGACAGTACAGCAAGGATCCGATATCCTTTCCATCATGTTATTCATTAAGACATCAATAAACATCAACTCCGTAGCCACGTGATGATTCAAGAGCTAGCAAGAAAGAGAGGCATTTGCTTCAGAATATTGTAAAGTAAAGAAACAACTCAAGAACAATTTTGTGAAGACTGAAAGATTTCATATGAAAAGTGCATAGAATTGTGGTTTCACTCGCTAGTTGTCACCTCAGAGAAGAAAGCTGTGACGGTGATACGCTGACATTCATAAATGTTGTTCAAGGAAGGGCATAAACACTCGACGATGGCGGGCAACCTGGGACCGGCATGTTTCGCCATCGCCCTGTTGACAAGAGAAATATCCCTTGATTGAGACCCCTTGGGCAGATGGAAAATGATGAAAAGAACCTCATTCTTGAGACAACAAGCAGTACCACTTCTTTTATACTTATTGATGACTGGAGGAGTCTACACTTCCTATCCCATTATTGTTCTGTAACTAATAGTACAGAACTCAGACTGTTACAATTACTGGCAGCAGTCCTAGTAGTAAATGTGGGACAAATAGCAGTCGCACAAACCCAAATTCTAATGACGTTATTATATATTCTATTATTAGAGCATTGAGGACACTAATTGTTGAAATTTAGCAGGTGTAATTCTTTCCCGTTCTTGATTGTTCAACAACTTCAGCTGCTGAACAGTCTCTGTTGTCGTATTTTACGTTTCATAATGCGCCACACCATGGGCACTAACACACCTTCATGTCATCATAGATGCTGGCTTTTGAACTTTGCACTGTTAATCTGTACGGTCCTTTACCTCTTTGGCCCCTCTTTGATCATGATGTCCAAAAACAAATCAAACTGAAATGTGGACTCATCAGACCACTGCACACTTTTCCACTTTGCATCAGTCCATTTCAGATGGGGGTCAACTTCTTGTATTTAATCCATCCACACAGGTGAAACTCCAGGGTGTGATTTTAGAGTTGACTTTTATTCCCACACATTAATAACATCACTAAGTCTATGTTCACACTGCAACTCAATTGCGATTTTTTTTGCCCATATGCGACATGCGTCTGATTTTTTTCATGCAGTGTGAATAGTACAACTCAAGATTTTTTTTCAAATCCGACCTGGGCTTCTGAGGGTGAATGTTAATCTGTAAAGCACTTTGAGCTACAATTTCTGTATGAAAGGTGCTCTATAAATACGATTTTGATTGATTGAAATACCTTACCTACTGCTCATATCTCTGGTAATGACAGTAAAGCCACTCTGTTCCAGAGATGGGAAGTAACAAAGTACAATCATGCTAAATGAACTTTTGTTTTTCTTTAGCTTTTAGTCATGTTAAAATGCCAATTCCTCCCCCGCCAAAAAAACTCAAAATTATGTTTTCCTCCATTCACAGTTTTCACAGCATTCCTCCTCTCTAAGCAACAGCCTCTCCCATTCCAAGAAAACGACTGGGTCCACACTTTTCTACATCATAAAGTGAGGAGCCACTCCCATACTGCCCAAGCAGACTAAACGCACGCTCACTTTCTCCGAGGCACCGGAGTTGGGGACAAGTGATTATTTTCTAACTTTGCCTGCCTAGCAACTAAGAACTCTACATTTTTTTACGATTTAGTTATGTGTGTTGTTGATAACATGTCATGTTTTTGCTGAGCAATGTTATTTCCGAGTGTTTTGAACGCATGACGCGACTCACGGAATGCGAGAGGGGGATCACGACATCAGTTGGGAGAGTGGACGTTAAGCTACTGAGAGAGGAGTTAGTCCGTGTTATGTTCTTTGCCTGAGGCTGTTTTTGCTGTTTTTGCGTCGGCTACGGCCCACAGTAGCTGTGTTTGTGATTTATAATAAAAGGTGAGATAAACACCTAAGGTCATATCCTTCAGAGGCGTTCTTCCATCATTATTACTAGAAACAGACGGATGTTTTTATGTTTGGTGCCGACATCAATTTTCAGTAAAAGGGAAAATATTGGCAACTCTTAACTTTGTTGAAACGTTTTTAAGCATATGTTTATTGTTTATATAGCACTGCTAAAACAGCACCCCTGAACTAATGCTGCTAAGCTAGCACAGCTAAACTAGGACTCCTAAGCTAACACTTCTAGTGCTGCAGCAGTTGCTAAATGATAACAACAGACGCCGTACTATACAGTGTCAGCGTGATTAAGTCATTTAAAAAAAAAAATTTAATCAATTAATCAGCAATGGAATGTTCTTTCAGGATGCCGTTGTATTGTTGAATCGATTCAGTAACAACAATTTCTAATGGCAGTGAATGCGCCAAACACCGTCTGGAGGACAAGTAAAGTCAGCTTTTACGCCGCAACATGCTACCGGAAATAATTTCCAAATTAAAGTGTGGCAAGGCATTGATGTCCATACTTTGCAAGGTTTGTTTGGATAGATTCATTTTGAAGTGGCCTTCTTACCGCTTGGAGGCGTGTTACTGTTGCTTACTCCACTGAATCATAGTATACATTTTTTATTAGCTAATGCTATTAAAAAAAAAACGCTGTACAAAATTCTGATGTATTATTATTATATGCTTTATTGCCCTCGCCTCACTTCATACCAACAAGTGGTTATAAACCTGCTTATGATGGATACTAATTTGCTGTGAATTAATTGTTGTCAATATATGCATATAATTTAACTATTTAGATTTACCTGTCAGAAAATAAGCGTTACAACGTGTAATACGTTTACCTTGCTAGTAGTATTACTCCAGTGATGTGCGTATTCTGTTCCCTCATTGCGTCCCAAGCTTTATCCTCATCGAGTCTTTTTAACACCTCATCTAACTGAGCTCTGGCTAGCAAGATTTGCAGTGCATCAGCCGCAACTCTGGACACACAGAGAACACAACACTATTAGTCACTAGAATCTGCTTCACAAAGGCGGCACACACAAGACGGCAAATATGCCAACCCTGCAACGTGGATGGAGGCAGTGCGTTTGGTGGCGTTGTCCTTTGGTGCAGACACGCCAACACTAGCTGCCAGTCTGACAATGAGACAGGAGACGAGCTGAGAAAACTTGCTTAACGCTGGCTCCTGGCTCTGACCATTTAATAACAATTCCTTGAGACCACATGTCATCTGGGAAAAAAAAAACACACACACACACACACACACATTGGTGACAGTCATATACTGCAATACCAGGATGGCAGCATGCAGTGTGTTTGTCACTTACAGCAAGTGGCTTATTAGTAGCCACCTTGGTTGTTCCTCCTCTGATCATTGACTCCTTCTTGTCCACATAGGGCGCCATGACAGAAAGTTTCTCCATCACTATCTCTATGATTTGACTGGCCACTATGGAGTCTGCTCCCAAAGCCATCCACATCTCGCTGGTCCAGCTGAAAAGACGAGAAGTAGAACCATAAAAATGCAATGATATATACAAACTGAGGGGCAAAAAGCTGTCAAGTATTTGCATGAATTATTTCATGGCACTAACGTGTGGAGTGACCAAATGGAAAAAAAAAAGAAAAAGAAAAAAGTGTGTACTAGTTGTATAACTACCTGTCATACGGTAGTGGTTGGTTAACAAGTGTATTGACAACAGTCTGGAGATGTTGAGAGGCCATGATTAGCACCGTCTGCCCAACTGCCACTCTCACCTAAATGCATGTACAAGTTATTTGCATGACACAATCGCGCATAACTAGGTCGCCATTCGAAACGTGAATAAAATACCTAAATATTTTGCAATAAAAGCTGCTAAATATTATTGTGCGGTATTGCCTAAGCCCACCTGCTCCTCAGTGATGCTCTGCAGTCGCACATGAAGCACCTCCAGCATTTCTGGTACCTGTCACAAATAAATGAAGACTATATGAGACCAAAACTATTTCAAATCACAACAAGTACAGTGTGCAGCAACCAAAGGTTAGCCCCCTGTAAGCGTTAGCACTACCATCTCTTGGAGTCCCCCTCCTCTGTTTTTCAGCAACGTGTTCAGGATGACAGAAGCAGCTCTGCAACAGTTTGGCTGACTGTCAACCAGACCCTCAAATAACATGAACACCAATGTGGTCATCTGCTGCTGAGGCAGGCGCTTACTCATCACCTGAAGGGCATGAGAAAATATACAGTGACAGCACATTTCTTACATTCACTTGCATTTTAATGAAGTTGCATACTCGGTGTAAAGCAACATTGAGTATGAGAGCATTGCCGCTGTGTGATAGCTTAAAGCTACATTCATTGCAAAAGATCCAGCGATTAGATGGGATATGTGCTGAAACGTTACCTTGGTGAGCTCAGAGCAGGTCTTGTAGAGGACTGAATGGTCTGGGCTTTCGAGTTTTGTTTTAAGGGGCAAAAGACCTTCCACAGCTTCATCTTTATAGTCAAGAGCAAAACCTGAATGTCATATTCAGAAGGACAAATTAAATTAGACTAAGATGCATAATACGTTATCATCTAGTATATGGACAAGAGCACACAAGAAAAAAAGCGTACATGCATGCATGCATTTGAAGAAATCTTAAGACAACAGGAAGTGCTCAATTTACGAACGAGTTCCGTTCCTGCACTGGCAACGTAACCTGAATTTCCACGCATGTCGGATTTCACCGTTAAAAGTCGAAATTTACATCAAAATGCTTGGTATAAATAAACGAAAATACATTAAAATAAAAACATAAGAGTCTGTACTTAGCATTACTGCTGAGGGGTGGATGGAGAAGAAGGAGAGGAGGGTGAAAAAGGCAAAGATACTGCCGGCGCACACAGACACGATAGAAACACTCTGCGCCATGCACAACCGCACGGAATGCTGGTCTTTGTAGTACAGAAAGTGCTTGTCTGTGGAAGTGCGGTGTTTGGCGCACAACCACCGCAAATACACAAGCAGAGGTAAAAGCACACTTTTGGAGCGAGAAGGAAACCGGCTGCTTCATTCATGTGGTGAATGACATGCATATCAAGTGTTTTATTGACAGTTGAAAGTACCACGCGGAAATTACGTCCATTTGAGTCACGACGCCGGGCTTTGCCGTCATAGTGGCTTATTCAAATGCCGGCGCAACTCTGTCCGCTCATTCATGTCAACGGGATATTCAGAATGTTTCAGAAATCGGAATTTTTACCTTAACCCGAATATTCACCGCATGTAAATGTAGTCACTATGGTGCTGGGGACAAAAGGGAAGATGAAGAGGCACGGGCGTCGTAAAGGCGAAACGTCGTAGGTCGCGTACTTCGTAATTCAAGCACTGCCTATAACGTACACCATTGTTCCAGCAGAGTCATATTGCACAATGTATGCTTTAGTCAGAACAGTTATAAAAAGGCATTTTATTCTGTTCTAACATGCCTTTACAGTCCACGAAACATTGCAAGTCAGTTAATCCATATTTGGGTGTGTAAGAACCTGACGTTCAAACTTCTTTTTAGCTCGCCACTGACTCATTCATTTTGTCCGTGTATGTCAAATCTACCTGAAACTAATGAAAGTTTATTCAAAAAAAAAAAACCACACAGTCCAGACATATTACATAATAACATTGGAAAAGCTCACCAAAATTTAAAAAAAATAAATACATAAATAAGTGTTTTCACCTTCATAGCGTAGTTGGATAGAAAGCAGAATGTATACGCAGTCAATAGCAGTGGTGCGGACAGCGAGGTGAGGGTCAGAGCAGCGTGGAGACAGTCGACCCAGCAGAGCTCCGAGGTTGTGGAAGGACATCATGTTCTAGACAAGGTTGCACGTGAGCATTGAATCAAATAGATGTCATGCAAAAGGCAGTGGTGTCATGCAGAAACGCGACACCCGAGTCTGTGTTCACCTTTACTGTCATGTTGTCCAGGTAGTGAGTCAGCATGTGAGCAGTGGCCGAGATAGCTCTCTCTCTCTCGTGGTCTAGTGTCGAGGTCAGCCAGCATTCAACGTGCTGTGTAGGACATAACATGATGATGTTGGACAATAAAGAGCAGCCGAGTGTAACGTGAATTTTAATTATTAATTTTAGGTTGCAAAGAATGATGTACAGTCTATAGGATAGGCTTTCAATGCAATGAACTTGAAATCTGGGTAAAAATGTGTGTTCCCGCCGTACACAACGGTTACAAAGCTTGCCTTTGGTTGTGTATTAAACTTGTACTCATTTATTCATACATGTAATAATAACGCAATGGATACGTATTTGTATCCACTTCAGGAGTATTATGGTAAATCACATTAGAAGATACATTAGAAACTTGGAAAACATTTGGAATTACCGGTAATCAAAGTTCAGACATTTATGTGCTTAACTTGCATCTTGTATCATTAAAAAAATATATTGTTATTGTTATGTGGACAGTGGAACTGAAACCAAGTGACAAATGCTGTGACAATGTATCATGCAATACTTACACTTACAATCAAGAAACTTATACAAAACATCACAATAGCCATGTAACTCGGCTTTATGAATGACATTCTCATCACAAAAAAAAACAAAAATATGTTTTGTTTGCTTTTCTTCTCACAGTCCGCCCCAAAAGGAATGGTGGCTTTGTTAGAAATTGTTTTATATAACATTGTTACACTACATATGTTGTTTTTTTCCACATTGCTTGCACATGAAAGTGAAGACTAGTATTGCGATTGGCTCACAGGTTGTTTTTTTTGTTGTTTTTTTTTAAGACAAAATTATTGGAAATGATAGTGCAATAATGAGGACACCCCTGATGAATGTCAGTGGAGTAGAAATTACTTTGAACAATTTGAAGTGAATTTTATTTGGGGCGGGAAGTGAAAAGTAAGTTTTACAACATTTCTGTCATTATACAATTCGGAACATATCTTATTCAGAGAACTGAACTGTGGTCTTTATGTCATTTATTCTGAGCACAGTAAATCAGTCATTTATGATTATGCATTGGCAAAGCTACAAAGTAATAAGGTACGAGAAAAGCTCCATGGGGTAGAAAAATCAAGAGTCCTACCTTGAATACACTCTGCAAACTATCAGGCATGGGATCCTTGCCGAGCACACTGCTCAGTAACTCATGCAGTGAAGACAATGTGTCTTTGTACAAGGCCTGCACACATGACGTGTCGAGTTGACTAACAATAGGGTGTGATAAAAATGTAGCACATGTGCAAGGTTGTTTGTATCTTAATATGAGTTAGGGGGTGAAAACGTGTTCAGTTCACCTTTCTTTGTTTGGGGTTTAGTATATCTTCTTCTTTTGTTGTTTTCTCTGGAGTGTACGTCTCAGGTGGAAGAGAGAACACACTGTTCACACACACCTTCAGCAAGTCAAAACTCTCATTCTCACTCAGTGCCGGGTCGAGAGGCCTGAAACACTTAAAGGTCAAAGGATCAAACACTGGGAAATGAAGTGAGTGCCACAACAAAAAGCAATAAAATCAATCTCACAGATTTGTTTCTCTTAGTTATACAAGATATGCTGTCACTAGTTCTTTGTTGGGGGAGGGAGGTTTATTTCAGAGACTGAATGTCAATAGCTAGTCTACTTCAACTGTGAAACTCCTGAGGAACATAGGAGGATACATTAGGTTGGCACAGGTGCTCATGACCAGGTGGCGCACTGGAGTCCGAAGCGCATCAGCAGGCTCTGCCTTAATAAAATCCTGTCCAAAAAAACACATCGAATAATTAAATGTGCAGAGTACTAAAAACCAATACATAAGACAAAATGTGCTTTTTCATTGCTTGTACAAATATACCATGAAGTATGATATTAGACAACCAATTCAATTTTTATGTGGGCTGCTTGTCTGTTATCAAACCATTCTAATTCTGGCCCCCATTGGTCACAATCAGACAAATAATAATGATTCCCAATCAATCACATCATCAATTAACCTAACATGCATGCATTTGGAATGCAGAAGGAAGTCAGAGTACCTGAAGGAAAACCATGCAAACTAGGTGTGAGCATACGCAACCTCCAGTAGGTCTGTGCAATTAAACAAAATCCAATTCCAATAACAATTATTACACTCCACGATTACAAAATTGGCATGATCGTAAAAAACGATTATTAATATGCATTTACATCTAACGCACTCCGTTTGTTTAGAATCAAGGAAAATCATACATTTGCATCTTTTTTTTTATTTTATAATAAATTTTATCAATTTTGTTTGGAACTTACATAATTATAGCGTTTCGAGGAAATGTATTTGTCTTTATATTGTTTACGTTTAAACATTTTCTTGTTTTGTACCAAAAAATAAATGATCGTGATTTCAATTACTGTATTACCAAAATAATCATGATTAATATTTTTCTCATAAAGCCCACAACACTGTCAGGCAGATGCCACGCTAACCACATGCAACACGCGCCACCATTTGCTTTATGAAGCAAATTAAATGTGCAGATCACTCACCTGCATAACAGCAATGAGTTCCTGTTTGCGAGAGAAGACGTAGCCTTGTTTCTTAACACACTCACTGATGGCTTTGGCAACAAGGCCAACACTCTGGATCAAACTTAGTTTCATTGTCAAATCCTAACATTTGGCCACACACAGACACACAGTTGTGGGTACACAGAATGTAGGACACAAAAGAGAGCAAGGTGAGATGACACAAACATCATAAGATTGTGTTTGCAGACTCAAATGCCACAATTCAGAAGAAAGAAATACATGTCACCACTAGTAGCATATTTTACAAACAGCAAAGCAAAAGTTAAATGCGAGAATCAAAAGCAATATGAACTTATGAACTACACATTAAGATTAAGCCACCACTGTTGTAGATGAAGAGATGAAATCAGTGTTGATTAGAGGAGTTCAGTTAAACACACCCACAGGCTCTGGTCTATAAAGTGCCAGACCCGTTTGAAGTTCAGACTCATGACCAAGCTGTTAGGAGCCAACCAGAAAATGAAAAGTAGCCTGCTCAGCATTCATGGAGCAGTCTCCAAAATCGAATATGAATTTTAGATATTGACAAGCAATTTAATTTGAATGACACAGAGATCATAATGTCAAAAACAAAGCAGCTACAGCAATACTTTTCTTGTTTATTAATCGTGATCCATGAATGATGCAAGAAGTTAGCACAAACTGTATTGTTCACTGTTGTTCTGTTTACCTTTTGTGAGCAACTGAGAAAGACTTGAAAGCAACAAAGCATTTTAGCAACAAAAAAATGCTCTCATCATAGTGTCAATCCCACTGACAAAATGATCCCCCTGGAGTGGGAAAGTTGAAAACGTAACGTTGTTAAAAGGTTGGATGCAAATAATGCTTAATGCAACAAACTCTTGTCAGACTTTTAGGCTTTAAGGTAAGATTTCAAAGACGGCATCACTGCAAATGTGTGCACAAGAAAAGGGAAAAAGACCAGGAAAGTAAGAAAGTTCACTTGGAAATTTATGACAGATAAATTTAAATAGCCCCGTTATCCCTGTGACGATACCTTTGTCATTACTTTAATCCCCAGAACCTGTATGAAATAGAGGTAATATAGTCACAAGCCTAAATATGAATATTAAAGTTGAAACCCAAAATAAAAAAAACAACAACAAAAATGTTGCAACCTATAAACTGCATTTATAAGATTTTGTTAGCATGATGAAAAAAATAATGCTCGGAGATTGATGATGGAGGATAAATCATAACATTTTCACAGAGATATGTTGTTCATTCAAACCTATAGAGTATTAATCGCTGGCCTGTCTGGTTACACTAAATGATTCAACACACTTAAAAAAATAAATAAATAAAAATCTCATAATACAGACTAAATTAGAAATGTTTTCATTTTGTGAGCACGACCGCAAACAAACATACTTACAGTGTATCACCACAGTGTTTGAGTTACCTTAGTGTTGAAATGTTTACTAATGCAGCGAAGAATGTCTTGGTCAATGCGATTCAGGATCTTTTCTGGTGGAGCGTTCACGGCCACTTGACCATAACACAAGATTAAAGTGCTTTTTACCTTCTCCAGCTCGACGTCATTACGATCCTGAGGACAGGAGACAGAGACAGAAATTGAGGATCAACTGAGTACTTCATCATTTTAATTGATATGTAATGTCTTTTACTTTGAGCAGGTTGAAGATACTTGGGGATTTCTTGAATGCATCAGACTTCCCAAACTCATCAAGTTTGGCCAGAGTTCCTTCTAAATGGCTGTTAGCACACAATCCAACGCCCAGAGCCACACCCTAACCAAACCACGAAAACAAATGAGTTATGTTCAATTTACTCAGATGCAAGTGAAGTCCAGTACTATCTTATCAAACTTGTGGGATTAAAATCAAAACGTGCTTTTTTTACTGCTCGAAAAGCACTACAAAATATATTTATCCAAATGCATTCATTCAGAAAGAATATTTTATTCCTCAGTGGTAGTACGATATAGTAGTACGAAATACAAAAAAATGATTTATTTTTTTTTTCGTTTTTTTTAATGAGCTGTTTACTCAAATCTTACAATAATTGTTTATTGAACATGATTGTTAATGGCAATGTTTATTAAGACTGGATATTATCAAGTGCCCATCGAGCTGCCATTTCGGCTCAGTGCTTAAAGCCCAGTAAACCTGTAATCATTTGAGAAACTCACTACAAGTTTAATTCTAGTCAACTACTCTCGACAAAATCAGCTGTAACAATTGAGTTGAAAGCACCTCTCTTTCAACAGCGTCATTGTGTCGTGCTGCGAGGAGGATTTCCTGCAACTGTTTTTTAACAAAGTCCTTGTTAAAAGAATGCTGGAGGGTCACTCCAATACAGCGATACAGGAAGCTCTGTCAAGGAAAGAAAATAAATGGTGCATTACTTTGTGTCGCAATAGTTTCAGCCTTTAAACGTAGTTAGTCGGCGTGTACCTTCTCCTCCAAAGCATTATCATAGGTGGAAAGATAACTCGTTGCTTCTGCTGCAAACTGGCATACCCACTTGTCATCGTCAACAGCCACCAAAGTTTTAGCCAGGAGCTGTGGACGATTCCATTATGTTGTAATGGCATTTCAGTCAAACTTAAAGTTTGATTAAACAGTATTTACAAAGTATCATCATGATCCTGAGTGGGGAAACCATATCATTGGCATCAGGTGGAATCCTTGCATCTACAAAAGCACTATTTTTCACACTGCATCGTCAAAGAGAGCAAGCCATTTTTGACACTTTTGATTGGTCAATTCGTAAAAATAGACCCACGTGGGAACAAACCAATCGCATAGGTTTGTGAAATATTATGAAATAAACCAAATTTGGACATAGGATTCCACCCAACAGTGACGATATTTTGTTGGAAGTCTAATATACACAATAATTAAGGTTACCCGCTTCAAATGGAAACAATGGTTACACCACCGAGTGTAGGATATTACAAAAGGCAAGGCAAGGCGAGTTTATTTGTATAGCACATTTCATGCGGAAGACAACTGAAAGTGCTTTAAAATAAAACAATAAAATCAACAAAACATTGAGAATTACAAAAATCAAAATCACAAAGAGTAATTAGATTAAAATGATTAAAAGCAAGATGAATAAAAAAATCAAATAAAAAATACCGTGCAGATTTCATGCATAGGCGCATGAGAACAGAAATGCTTTTAACCTGTATTTAAAACTGTCTACATTTGGTGAAAGTTTAATCTCCACTGGCAGTTTGTTCCACTTTTTGCAGCATAACAGCTAAATGCTGCCTCCCCATGTTTAGTTTGGATTATCTGACCTGAGTCCTTGGATCTGAGGGCCCTGCTGGGTTTATATTCTTTGAACATATCATGGATGTATTCTGGGCCTAAACCGCTCTGGGATTTTTAAACAATCAGAAGCGTTTTAAAAACTATTCTGTAAGTGACAGGAAGCCAGTGTAGAGACTTTAAAACTGCTCTGATGTGTTCAGATCTCTTAGTCCTGGTTAAAACTCTAGCAGCAGCGTTCTGGATGAGCTGCAGCTTTTTAATGCTCTTTTTCTGTTCTGAAAGTTCTGTTAAAAGGCCATTAATGTACAGTAATCCAGTCTATTAGAGATGAACGCATGGATGAGTTTCTCCTGGTCATTCTAGGAGAGAAAACTTAATTCTTTAGATGTTTTTCAAATGGTACTAAAAAGATGATTTGGTGACAGCTTTGATGTGGCTGTTGAAAGTCAGATCTGAGTCTGTTATCACTCCAAGGCTACAGACTTGGTCGGTGGTTTTAAGAGCCAGAGTCTCAAGATGTTTACTAATACAGAGCCTCTTCGCTTTACTGCCAAACAGAATGATTTCAGTTTTGTCTTCATTTAATTTGAGAAAATTCACTTTCATCTAGGTGTTCATTTGCTCCAGACACTGACACAGTAAGTCCGTCGGGTTACAGACGTCAGGTGACGCGGACACTTAAAGTTGTGTATCATCTGCATAGCTGTGATAATTAATGTTTAAGTTCTGTATTATTTGACCGAGAGGGAGCATATACAAGTTGAACAAAAGAGGACCAAGAACTGACACCTGGGGCGCACCACAGGTCATAGCCAATCAATCAGATTCATAACTGCTAATTTCAACAAAATAACTCCAGCCTTCTAAACAGGACCTAAACCCGTTGAAGGACTGTTCCAGAATCAGTGTTCAGGTCAATGCTAATGTCATTTAACACTTTCACCAGTGCTCTGTCAGTGCTGTGATGTGCTCGGAAGCCTGACTGAAATTTATGAATGTTGTTGACTTTCCGAATTCAATTTACTGTAGTGTACATAATCTTATACTTTAAAAATATACTATAATATAAAAAATACTTTATTTTAAAAAAACACCTTCAACAGATTTGCATCCCAACTTTTCTTGTCAAGGCCTTCTGCAGTTGACTCTGAAAACAAAAAAAGGCAAGAATGGAAGACAGACATTTGCGTTTGATGGAAATTCAAATAATGCCAACAATAGAAAAAAAAGAACTCATTATTATTCTTTGAAGTTACTTGGTTTAAAGATTATTTTCATGCAGTAGGATCCATTTTTGCTCTCAGCAAACATCTTACCTTCCAGTACTGTCAGCAGAGGCGGGATCTCTTGATCCCAAACAGCCTCTGTGTTGCGGTGAATGTTGACAGAGAGGATTTGTAGGAGGGAGAGTGATGGAGCTCCATGACCTCTGCTATGGAATGGAAATGCTGCATTGACCTGGAATGAACACAACATCAGTTTTTGTGAAAAGAACCATACCTTTTTACGATCAGAATCAGGGCTAAATGTTACTCTGTTAAATAAACCCTATTCTTAAAATCTATTGGATAACGAGGGATTTAATATAAAATAACTAAAATCAATGACTTTGTATTTCTGATTTTCCAGTTGTGTGTTCACACAAGGCTTGTACTTACTAGCAGTTTGATCATCAGTGTTTGAGGAGAGGGAAGATTGACTACGGGAGAGAAAAAAAAACATTTAACCTGCTATTATGTACATAAAATTACCAAATCCAGATATATAATAGAAACGGTGAAGTTAGTAACGCTGATCATACATAAAGACATTTTTCAATATGCAAAAAAGGTGTGTGAATTGCTGAATGTATTCTTCTATTTTAAGGTTTAAATTTCACATCCCACATTTATGGCATACTGTACATATTAACAAAGATGGTTAATGCACCTACCTTCTTGTGAAAAGTCGATATTGAAGGTAGGTTCCTTGTTGTCTTTCTTTTTATTGCCGAGAACTATCAGACTCTTACAAAGTGGAGTGGTGGCATTGCTGTACTGTTGTGGGGTAAGGTAGTAGAGTAGTTTTGGCCAAAGCACCTGAACAACAAAGTCAAGAAAATGAATATATGAGCTACCTGGTCATAATATCAGTAGTTAAAATAGACAGGCAAAAATGAGTGACTGGTACTTTACATACATCAGCCAGACGTCCAACAGTTGTTGTCAGTAGATGAAGGGTGTTATCACACATCGTCCTCAGTGACTCGTTTGTTACCTCTTCTGGGTCTGCAGGTTTCTGTCCACGCAATAGGAAGACAAGCACACACAGAAATACAGTACAAAATACATACATTTGCATATTAAGTTTTATGACATCATGAATTTCCTTGACATTTTGGTTGCAAGACGAACAAACTGTGCCACTGTACATACAAGATATGTCTACAACCACTGGTAATATAGTTTGACACACAGTAGTAATGTTGTATGGTGTATGAATTCATAAAGTTAGCCGGCTTCACGGAAGTTATTCCAGGTAAACAAATTAAAACGGTCTAACTATACACAAATATACAGTCCGCTCCAAAAGTATTGTAATGGCAAGGTCAATTCCTTTGTTTTTCTTGTACACCGCAGACCAGCGGTGCTCAATACGTCGATCGCGATCTACTGCCGTAGCATTGGTAGATTGTATGAAATTTGTAATAGCTGCCATCTGTATTTTGAAATACGATGCCTTCATCAACATACATTGTAAATAAAGAATCCTCAATATATTTGAAAATAAATATATATTTTGCATTTTTTGTAGTGCGTAGGACCTACCCACTACAAATATGCAAAACATACTCTACCTGGAAGGCAGTTCATTTTGACTTGGTTATTTTATAAGTAGCTTGCATGCTGAAAAAGTGTGAGCGGTCCTTGCTGTAGACATTTGGGTTTCAGATCAAAAGATGTATATGAGACAAAAGTTCAGAAGTACAGCATTTATTTCATGGTATTTACATCCAGATGTGTTTAACAAATCCGGTCAGAGCACCTTTTATTTGAAGCCACCCACTTTTCAAGTGAGTAAAACATGTGACTAAAGGTTGTTTCTAGTTGTTCAGGTGTTGCCTTATAGATTGATTGCTTGAATCTTAGAATATAGCTTGTTTTTGGCTTTGGGTGAAAACTGTATTTGCTGTTAAGCAAACATGAAGATCAGAGAGCTGTCTGTGGGTGAAAAACATGTGAGTATCCCCAGTCTAGCTAATGTCCCTGTCCAAGATGGCCGCCGCACTGGGGAGACCTCGGGGTGAGTATCTCCAGTCAAGCTGATGTCCCTGTCCAAGATGGCCACCGCACTGTGGAGACCTCGGGATGAGTATCCCCAGTCTAGCTAATGTCCCTGTCCAAGATGGCCGCCGCACTGTGGAGACCTCGGGGTGAGTATCCCCAGTCTAGCTAATGTGCCTGTCCAAGATGGCCGCCGCATTGGGGAGACCTCGGGGTGAGTATCCCCAGTCTAGCTAATGTCCCTTTCCAAGATGGCCGCCGCACCGGGGAGATCAACGGGCAATAACACTGGTTCACTGGAAATGAATGGTGAAATTTTGTGGGCTTTTTTAAGGGTGAATGAGTTGAATGTGAGGGAAGTAGAAATTTTGGGGGTGTTGAAATGCTGCATGTAAGTTGAATGAGTTGAATGACTTGAATTGGTGGAAATTGGGAAGGTGTAAATGTGAAAAATTGAATGTTCCAATTGAAATGAATGGTTAATAGTGGAATTTTTGTGGGTTTTTTAACGGTGAATGAGTTGAATGTGTGGGAAATAGGAATTTTGGGGGTGTTGAAAAGCTGAATGTGAGCTGAATGAGTTAATGACTTGAATTTGTGGAAATTGGAATGGTATAAATGTGAAAGGTTGAATGTGCCAATGTAAATGAATGGTGGAATTTTGAGGGTTTTTTATGGGTGTATAAATTGAATTTTTGGGAAGTAGGGATTGTGGTAGTGATCCCTCGCTACTTGGCGCTTCAAATTTCGCGCCCTCGGTGCATCGTGGATTTTTCAGAAGCATTCATAAATT
The DNA here is from genome assembly GCF_054856515.1 of Filicampus tigris. Lineage (NCBI taxonomy): Eukaryota > Metazoa > Chordata > Actinopteri > Syngnathiformes > Syngnathidae > Filicampus > Filicampus tigris. The sequence continues at coordinate 24,508,807 of NC_141224.1, read as the reverse complement.
AAAAATGAAACAACACAGCCATATCGGCAGCTATATTGCAAAAAGGCGCATTGTTTCAAAGATATGAGTTGACTCGGAAGCTTTGTGCATACACGCAGCCACTCATAAAAGGCGGTGACTGGTTTCCAGCGCGAGCTCGACCAACGAGGGCACAAGTGTATTTACTTTTTCCACGCAACAGCGTAACATAGGCGCAAATCCCCCCAAAATAAAAATGTACAATAAATATCATAGAAAATAATCATAATAAGAATAAGAATAAGTCCGACGCTACTTTGCGGTTTTTCACCTATTGCGCCGGGTTCTGGCCCCCCACTAACCGCAATAAATGAGGGATCACTGTATACATACAAGCTGGAATGCTGAACTTTCATCTCATATTAATCTTTTGATCTGAAACGCAAATGTCTTCAGTATGCAGCAAAAACTAATTAATTGACCTTGCCGTTCGAATACTTTTGGAGGGGACCGTAGAGGAAATACTGAAATGTTTCCCAGATTTTTTTTTTTTTTTTTTTTTTTTTTTTTTTTTTAAAAAGGGGGGAAAAAAAGGCCAACCCACTGTACCTGATACGTGTCTGGTAATGCACAGTGTAGAACTATGAATCGCACCAGTAACTCTCCTCCATCCAACTCCAGGTACCCATGATGGGCCATTGCACTAATAACCTGGACCACACGCTTCTTAACCTAAGTCGAGAGACGGAGTTCATGGTTGTCTGGATGACAATCTATATCATGAATGTATAGAGGTTTTACCTTGTTACTGTGGTCAGTCATTGGTTGCCTAATGCTGGCTAGAATCAGAAGCTTTTTACTCTCCATCATGGAAGCTGCAACACATGCATTTGTATCACTTAATTAAACAAACCGGTCAGTTACACAAGAAGTGAGAGTGCAGAAAACCTCCGACCATTCATCCCCACGTCCATTTTCTATACTGTTTTTGTTTTTTCATTCTGGTCACATTTGAGGCCTATCCCAGGTGACTGGGCGAGAGGTAGGTACATCATAGACTGGTTGCCAGACAATCTCACAGCATATTAAACCAACAACCATTCACACTGACATCCATACCTATGAACAATTTCGAGTCTTCAATTAACTCAACATGCATGTTTTTGTTATGCGAGCGGAAGCTTCATCCGAGAAAATGTCCAAAACGACCCACAAGAGAGCCTGAGTCAAGATTTGCACTCAGAACCCTTCGACCGTCAGACGCACATGCACCACACCAAGAGTTGTTGCATGAAACGTTCAAATACATACTTCAAAATGCTGCTGCCAAATAAAAATGTGAATGGGATGAGTGTGTGTCTTTGCTCACTGCTAGAGTTGATGAGGTGACGCAGGACAGCCAGGGAGCCAATCCTACTCCGCTCGTTGCTGTTCTCTAGCCTCTGAAGAACAAACATTACCAGCCGGTCTGGGAAGGCGTTTGCTAGATCAAGAGGTAGGTGGAAAGATATCCAAGCATCAAAATCCATAAATTGAAACCAAAATAGCACACAAATAAGATGAATAAAGTGTGGACAAATTGGTCAAGAGAGGAAGGTAATTATACTAAGCCCCACATTTAATATGATTATCCTCAAGCGGACATCATGTCTGATGCAAATAATGGATGATCTCATTACTGTTCTCATGACTCCATAGAAATTCAACCATTACAGCTGATAAACACAATCGTCTGTATCCCATTAATCCAAAAAAAAACAAACAAGGAAAGCGTTCAGCTACCTAATAGACTGAAGCAACGAAGAACTTCATTGTGGTTCTTAACTGTAGGAGGGTTACTGTAATCGACAGAGGTGGCCACCTGAGGGGAAAAAAACATTGTTGCCTTTCACCCTTGCACACAACTTCCAAAATTGTACTAATGCGACACTGAGTTGTTGCATTACGGTTAAAAAGGCACTGGTAATCATAAAATACATCTTATTTATCCAAGCAAGTTACACTTGCCCAATCTGAGCTCCATTACAAGAAACACTGTCACAAAGTAACTCATTAAACTCATTGAATTTCAAAGTTGTATGTACAGTATGTCTTTTCAGAGTCCAGACATTCAATCCCAGTTACTTATTCATATTGATTTTTTTTCTTTTTGTGTCAGGGTAAAGGAGGGTGTGAAAATGGCTGGCACGAACATAACATTTATAAATGGAGGTGAAGGTTGCAGTGGTACTGAACTACTCTGCCGATTGTGGAGGTGAACCTAAAGATTTTCGGAATGACTGATGTCGTATTTCCATGTCTACCTTTAGCTAAGCATCCTAAAAGTGACTGTGATATTGTAGTAAAAGAATGCACCACATGGATAATCATTGTGTGAAGTTATGTTTATCTGTTATAGTTATGAGCCTGAAAGATAGCAGCAACTTGTGTCGCTTTCCTTTATGCCTTTTCCAGAAGTGACAAATCACACTGAAGAATAAAGGCAAAGCACTAATTGTTAACATCAAGGCATGAAATAAGCAGATTCGCATCATTATATACAAGTCCAAATTTGTATTTTGTGCGTCAATCAAACACTGAAACGCAGAACTGCAAATGGATATTTAGTGTAAATTCTACACAAAAAATTATCTCAAATCAAGGGGAGTTATTGTAAAGGGGGTTTCATAAGAAATAAAAATGTTTCACATTGTTACATGTTTACCAGTACCCTACAGGTTGTAAAAAATATAGTATTACTGATTTATAGCGCGGGCGGCACGGTGGTCGACTGGTTAGCACGTCCGCCTCACAGTTCAGAGGTCGTGGGTTCGATCCCGGCTCCGGCCTCCCTATGTGGAGTTTGCATGTTCTCCCCGTGCCTGCGTGGGTTTTCTCCGGGCACTCCGGTTTCCTCCCACATTCCAAAAACATGCATGGTAAGTTGATTGGATACTCTAAATTGCCCCTAGGTGTGATTGTGAGTGCGGATGTTTGTCTCTGTGTGCCCTGCGATTGGCTGGCAACCAGTTCAGGGTGTCCCCCGCCTACTGCCCGAAGACAGCTGGGATAGGCTCCAGCACGCCCCGCGACCCTTGTGAGGAGAAGCGGTACAGATAATGGATGGATGGATGATTTATAGCGCATTTCATATACAACGCAACTCAAAATGCTTCACATACTGTACCGGTAATTAAAAGTACATCTAAAAGGAGTTACAGAGTTAAATAGATTTAAAAGCAAACTGAAGAAATAAAAAATAGCTTTCTACAATTAATAAAATGGATTATAATGCAAGAACAAGATTTTTGAAAGCATGATTTTAAAAATACTTTGAAAGACCTTAATTATTTTATGGAAAAGACAGGATAGTTTTTGAACTCTATTTTAAAGCATTTACACTATATTGGTATGTTTGGAATATTTATTAATTCACATTATTCACTCTGATGACAGCAAATCAGGGGACTGTATTATAAACAAGTACAGAGGAAAAATACAGCAGACAAGACCGAGGTTGCACGGTAAAACACTTTCACTGTAATTGATGAGAACATTAATCAACATTTAATATAGTTTACCATTTCAACTGCTTCCTCTTGAGGTGTCTTCACTTTAATTTGAACACCTCCAAACCACTTACTAGTATAACGAATAAAACAAACTCACAGCCATGAACCTACAACATTGTGTTGCATGCTAAAATGCTAGCTGCTGAAGTTTAACAAAGGCTGTTTTATTTAATGCCTTATGTTTTTGAAGCAAGAAATTCAAAGTTGAAGTTAAAATATGTTTAAAATTGCCCAAATGAAAATGTTTCTAGACTATAAATTACCGTGAACAGCAAACTGTTGCAACAGTGGATGCACCAATGCGTGCACCATCTGATTCAAGGGTTATTTACATACCAGATATTTCACATATCTGAAAGACATGTGAACCATGTACCTGTTGATGCAGTGCAAAGAGCAGACTGTCCAGTTGTGTCTCGAGCACCCTGCTTCCCATGTTCACAGAAGCATCAAGAACATGGCAAAGACTCTATATACGAAAGGGGAATTGAAAAACAAAAACAGAAACATGTAGTTCTTTGAAATAGGTCAATTATCAACATCACTATACTTCTACAATTGTTATGTTACATGGGGTGTGAAACATTTAACCAAACACAATCACAATTAGGGATGGGTACTTTTCATATCCGACCCAATTTGGTTCTGTCTGCTGGTAGCTGGGAATTGATACCGGTACTCAATGGTCCCAATTTTCAGTACTTATGTGTGTGTGTGTGTTTATGGACATCATTTCTAATTCATTTAATAATAATAATAATAATAATATCTCAAATGTTTTTCATTTAGCATGCATTTTTTTCAAAACAAACTTGAACAAATAAAACAGCATCATGAATTTGAAACAAATGAGCCAAAAAGTCAAATAAAAATAAAGGTATAACATTTTACAAGTAGTTAAGTATAAATAACACAATGACAATAAATTAAGCATGACAAAATACTAAGTGTGAAGCAAAGTTTGTTACAATGAACTGCACAAGGAACAAATTAAACAGTAATACAAAGAATGATGATAAATAATAATTGTTTCTCTTCATTCCTTGTGCAGTTGTTTTTCAAGAACACTAAGGCCCGCCGCACGAGGAATTTGAACCGACAACAACAACAGTTGGAAGAGGACGTGACTGTAATTGGCATCAATTTAATCTTTTGAATGTACACAACGCGGTAGTACTTACTACATTTTGGCTACAAGCTTTCGTTACTCGACCCATATGAAATTATAAATATGTTAAGTTCTAAATAGGCATGGGGTGAAAACCAATTTGACGATTTACCGTGGTTTTAAAAAGTCAAGGTTTCAATAACCGCTAATACACTCCGTTACCGATAATGAGCTCATCTTTTCTTGGTTGAGGGGACTTATGAGAAACACACAATATGATGGGCCGCTTGCAGAGTTGAGCAAATGAGCAGCCTCTTTGAAGTGAATTGCCTCTAATCATTTTATTTCTCCTTCTCGGCAAGAGTTACGCACGGAGAAGGAGTGAGGGGTACCGATCTGCCATTGGAGGTCCCGTGTTCGAGTGAACCGGCTACTGTGGCTAGCAGGTCGCTCTCCAGCGCCAGGGGAGGGTGCGAGCCATGGAGAACACTGGCTCCTCTGCAATCCGTAATCGTCCGGCAGTTAGGAGTTACATGCGTGCCTTTGCATTGTCCTTAAAAAACAAAAAACAACGTGTACATATGTAGGTGCCAGCGTGTCCAACATGAATAGCCCACAGGTCTGCTCTAAAAACAGCTCACCAGTGATGGGACACAGTGGCTTCCTATGAAGAATTAAAATAGAAGAATATTACCATTTATGTATTTAATCTTAACACGGTACACATTTCTTAATGTACCAAATATTTTATATTTTGTTTAAAAATAAAAATGTTGTCCAATGGAAAACAATGCTGTTTTTATTCATCCAAATATTTTTTTTAAAAAGGACATTTTAGCGCTGTAATTTAAGACAACGATACCGCAATATTTATGTTCACGGTTATCATACCGTCAGAATCTAATATCAGCCCATGCCTAGGTCTAAAACACACACACACAAAAAAAATGTAATGACGATAAAGCCGCGCACTTCCCAGCATGATTTGATCTAGTGGGGGAAGATAGACTTTTCGTGCTGGGCGCAGACAGGTCTCTGCAGCCGGCGGCGTCCTCCCTTTCAGAAATTAATACGGGGATTTATTCATTTTAGAATTAAAAAAAAAATTATATTAAGTATTGATTACTGTATCCATCCCTAATTGTAATTTAAAGAAAGAAAATATGGTGTGTTGTTTCTTAGCATTCATGAGCCTTGTTTTAAAATCTTAAGAGCCAACTTTACTGGTGCTTCAACTCAGGGGCACCTTGCTAATGATGTAGTGCTCGTTGTTTTTCTTATACAAGGACAGAATGGCAGGGATGAGCTTGGGAATCTGTTCCTCCAGTTTATCGCTTGCCATCAGATGGCACATTGAGCCCACTGCCTCAGCTACGGTTAGCCTCAACTGAAGGAGAGAGAAAAAGGGAGGACAGGACATCACTTCATACATGAATTTGTCTTCAAACAATAAGTAAGTGCAACACCAGCTTGTGATGATAGCAATGACATACTTAGATAAAATTATGAGAGCCAATAAAAGAACTTCAGCAAGATTAGCCTTTCATTTAGCTACAGAAAGTAACTGCGGCAATAGAAAAAGTCCTCTGTATCACAGGAAAGTATTGGAGTGTTAAATCAATATCACCCAGATGGTGTTAATCACGACTAGGTAGAAAGGCAAATGTTTTTCTACAGTTCTTGTGTAGGATCTCAGTAAATTGTACATATCTCACTAATAGCATTTTTACGAATAAATTATGAACTAATGTTATAAGCAAATATTTTTTGAATATTGAACATGAATGTTTGCTGTTGTTTGCTAGTCCCTATAATTTCATGTCAACAATCTGAACTTCAAACTTTCTCCATCCGTCAGGTGGATTTTGCTGCTTAACTCATATTCCACAAACACAGTATTATTCAGAATGCCTTGTTTCAACTAGTGGGCCTGCATTCTCCTACTTGCATTCTTGATAAAAATATGTTTGGGTTGACTTCCCCTTTAAAGCCTGAGAGCACGACTTCCCGGCTGAACAGCTGCACCAACCACCAGAGGCAAACTCGTGAGCTCTTACTTTCGATTCTCTGCTCTGTAACCAGTTATTGAAAAGGATGTCAAACGCAGCACAGATTTCACTTGAGAATGTGTCCTGCCTGACTGTGGGATCTGGAGCCTTGTCCAGATTGGCAAGGTACTCCAAGATACTGTCACTGAAATGATGCAGAGCTGAAGGAAAACCATGAAAAGAGGAACATAATTAGAGGAGCATTCATTTGAAAGATGCAAGTTCTTTTGTTGTTGTTGAAAATAACACTGAAATTCTTCAATTGCACCTGTTTTACTGATGGAGGTGAATATTTACTGCAGCCTTTCAATACACATTTAGAAAGGAGTTAAATACCATCAACCACTTGGAAAAGAGAAGTCAGTTCATACCGGAGGAGAAGACCCACTTCATGTTGTCTTGTTTGGTCAGGTTCAACATCGGCAACATGGTACCAAGAATAGCGTTTAGGAAAGGCACCATGCCATAAACTAGTGAAAAGGGGAGAGTACACTGTTAATACAAAACAATGACCCCTTAAAAACATGGCATTGCCTAGAAGCAAATAGACAAAATTATTTGGCCTGGCCTACAAAAAACAGCTACTCAGTGACTGGTGTGTGTGTGTGGGGGTGTGTATGCAAATGTGTGGGTGTGTGTGTGTGTGTGTGTGTGTAAGTTCAATCAAAGTCTGAATGTGTGGGTTAAGATGGGCAGACCTTGAAAAGCAAGCAGCCCTACTACTACTACTACTACTGCTCATAAAAATACAACAAAATGTTTTTTTCCCCTAAACACAAAAAAAAAAATTCAAAATCCAGCGATAAACGTAAGTTTCCTACAAAAATGGGGGAAGGGAATAAAAAATAAATATTTTTAAAATAAATATTTTTAAAATAACTGAACACATTTTAAAAAAATCTATTTATATGGTTTAATTTCAGTAAGGGGTACATTTTTGTTTGCTTTCCATCTATCACCGAAGTTACCCTGAACAAGTAAGCCTGAACAAGTACCGGTAACTAAGTTATGTTACTTTACTTGATTTGAAAATTGCGGTAAGTCAGCTACATCAGTACTTGATTTAAAAAAAAAAAAAAAGAAAAAAAAATTACTTGACTTTAAAACAGCGGTGGGCAACTCCGGTCCTGCAGGGCCGCTGTCCTGCATGTTTTAGATGTCTCCCTCCTCCAACAAACCTGATTCATGTGATTAGCTCATCAGCAAGCTTTGCAAAGCTGGATAACAATTATAGATAACTGGATAATGTGTAAAGTAACTTGATTTTTGAAGTAACTAAGTTACTTTTTTCTTTGATTTTTATAATAAATAATTTATTTTACTTGATAATAAAACTTAGTTACTTTTCTGGTTACTTGCTTTGAAAAGTAACTAAGTTACTTTTCTGATCCCGGGGATCTGCACTACGCAGCATCTACACTGCGAAGTCTGTCTTCAGTCCCCAACAAATCGAATCACGCTGGATGGTTAAATTATCTTTGTGCCATGTTTTACAGTTCAACTTCATTCCTTGTGTTGTTCATTGCAAAGAACCTTTGTTCGCACTCTGTATTTTGTAATAATAATTTAGTTGTAGTATCTATACTTTATTGTTTAACTGTAAAATGTTGTACCTTTTATTTTGACTCGATCATCTGGCTCCTTTGTTTTAAATTCATGATTTTTAATCAAATTGAAAAATAATTGTTGAATTGAACTTTTCTTTTTATTATTATTATTATAAAATAAATTTGCATTTATTACCACACAAAGCGGAAAAAAAACACCTAAAATTGGTACTGTTCAGTACCAGTATCGATTCCCAGATACCAAGAATTGGAACCAAACAGGTTCAAATGTGAAAGGTACCCATCCCTATCTACTAATGCTAAGAAAACAAGTATTAACATTAACTATTCCAGGGAAGCTGCAACAGAAAAACTAGAGCAAATGTGGCAAAATGAATGGTACCAAAGTCTTCAGTGCGAAAAGCTGAGTTAGAAAATATTTGTCATTCTTGGTTATTTTTTTGATGCAGACCAGTGTAATTTGTGAAAAATACATCTTAAAAAAAATAATAATCCCAATGTGCAATTGACTTGAGAATGAATGTGCAATAGATTTCCTACCATTGGAATCAGAAAGGTTGGCTAAGGTCTGGACCACAAAAAAGTGAGGCAAGACTCCAGGTTGAAACTTGTTCAGGATCTCCTCCATTATGTCATTGATGTGTTTGTTGCCAACAGCTACCAGAATGTTACTGGCTGCCTGTTGCCAGTCAGGAACAACTTCCTTTGTGAAACACAAAGAGTCTAAATAGATGATCAAACCCCCCCCCCCCCCCCAAAAAAAATCAAACCAAAACTATTGTGGCATTGGTCACCTTTGATCGTGTCATCTCATCTGAAGCCAAGGAGATGATGCTCTTGATCCTTGGGTAAGATATTGCATCTATTCTGCTGCCGACAACCAGCTCAATGGTTTGAAGAATCACAACTCTGTGACTCACCACCAACTGGAGCAGCAGGAGATGAGGCAGAAAACACAGCAAGAAAAAGTGGACATTAAACACGATTGTGTCAAAAAATGCAAGTAAAATTTCAACAAATTCTGTGTTACTTATCCATGGTAGAAGATTTGCATTTCAATTGTAGCAAGCATGCCAAGTTCTTTGGAAGACATTTTTTTCCCCTGAAAGAGTAGTCTCTAAATCAGGGGTGGGCAATTAATTTTGCAAAGTGGCCACATGGAAAAACTGGAATGCTTGCCAAGGGCCAAGCCAACGTGCTAATTCCATCTATGTTCTATATCATATTTAATGTATTTAGAAAAAGCATATTGTCTTGTTCCATTAACATTAAATTAGTGAGTCATGATATGGTTACAATTGGGAAATACCAATTTTAAACAAAATTATAAGCGTCCATTAAAATTACATACTTAGAGTAAAAATCCTAACATTATTATGTGCACACAGCACCAACTCATATTAGGCGTTCCTAGTCAGGACTCCCAAATATACAGATACGTGGGAAATATTACATTATTGACGTGATGTACAGGGGTGCACATAACTGGTACGCAGGTGCGCATGAGCAACAGAAATCCCTGATGCGTAACGTCATGTGAGTCACGACGCGCCTTTGCTGTACACAGTGGTGCAATGGATCATCTTTGATCCGTGATCGGTACGGATCAAGCATTACTGTTCGGGCCGGGCGCGATCCACAGAATGGTTGGTGAATAAAAACTGTGCGCGTTCACATTAAGTCAACGTAATTAGTCCGCATTCACAGTAATAGCAGCAGAGAAAGTTTTAAAAACCCATGGCTCACATAAGGCTAGGTTCACAACGCAGGTCTTAATGCTCAATTCGGATTTATTGAAAAAAAATCAGATTTTTTTGTGTAAGCATATTACATTATAAATGCGACCTGTGTCTTGTCTGCTGAACACATGCGCCGAAGAAGAGACGACATCATGCGCGACGACGTGTTTGCGGAAGTAAATGTGGCCCAGCGTCCAGAAGGGTACCCAGGACAAGGGTGGAGGGTCGCGGCCGGACGGGCAAAAAAGGGTCAAGTGCCCAGCTCTGGGTAGCATGTAGAAATAAATACAGTATTTGGGGGAAATTATGAGGCGAGGCTTTAATATCTCATTTCATGGAGACATCACTAACGATGATGTCACGTCTTAACCGTGCGTAGAAAATGAATCTATCTGAGCCGTGGCTGAATTACTACGATCGCCATGAATGTCCACTTTATGCTTCATGTTTCAAGGTGGATTAAATTAAAGTAAAATATAAAGTCAATAGTGTTACTCAAAACAACTTTGCAGATTCGATCCCCCTGCTGCCAGCACTTTCCCTCCGCCTGCGCGGAGCGCATCTTGGGCTCGTCAATGTCGTATGCAGTATATGCGACTTGGCCGTTCAAACCGCGACCTCCGTGGTGGCGGAACAGCTAACTTGACTTCCGTTTTCAACGTCTTAGCTTGCCACTTACATCAACACAACGCCATCCCGAAGTCATATTCAGTCACTCAGTCACTAATTTAGGCCGCTAACAAACTGCTAGTTAATTGCACTGTCATTGTATGATACGACACAAGTCTCCGGCGTTAGTGGCTAACAGCTGTTATCATTAGCAACAAGTGCCTGGCTGGTGGTTCAACAGCTTGGCTTACTTTTTTAACTTCTTTTTCAACATTGTGGAGATTATTTTGTAATGCGCTGTCCATGTGTAAAGGAAGGTGCCTTAAATTGTACTTCAAGGTCTTTTTCATTGTAGAAAAAAAAACAATAATAAAACCTTGTCTTCGTTTATTTTATAAAAACACTTTTGCTCATTAAATAATCTTAAAATGAAAAAAATGAAAAATAAAAATAATGTCTAATGTTGCCATTTAGGATTTAAGAACGCAATATAAGGCAGGATACCTTGTTATTTTATACACTGTACCACATATAAAAATAAGAACATTATTTCATACGACGATAAAAATAAGAACATTCTTATTTTATACGTGGTACAGTGTATAAAATAACAATGTATCCTGCCTTATATTGTGTTCTTAAATCCTAAATGGACATATTAGACATTTTTATTTTTTTATTTATTTTTTTTTTTATGTGTTTTATAAAATAAATGAAGTAAAAGTTCAAATTTTCTTTTTTTCTGATGATCCGAAACACAATCCGATCCGTGACTCAAAATCCGTTAACGATCCGAACCGTGACTTATGCGATCCGTTGAACCACTAGTGAGTACCAAAGTCAATCTCCTGGTACTCATGTGAGTACCCCATGAAAAAAATTTGGTGCATCCCTGGTGATGTATACTGTAAACATTGATGACACATAATAAATGGAGCACATACAGTGTATGGCCCTCTTCCCTCCAATGTGAAGGAAATAAGAATGTTGCTAGTATTAGGATCACTGTTGCCATTGTTGCTAATCTTTTTGGGGGAAACATTGTTGCTAGAGAGTTTGGAAAAGTCACTAAGTATAGCGAAAACGTCTCTAAGTTGACATCACTATAGACAAGTCGTGGGGCTTGCTACCTCACCTGTACCAACATGTACACACGTGTGCACAGACAATCAAAGCACGACTTTCAAAATAAATACACTGCATGTTTTATTTTGACTTCATGGTAACTGCGGGGGCCGGTCAGAGATTGTGGGTGGGCCGGATGTGGCCCTCGGGCCGCACTTTGCACATCAGTTTATACATTGAAGTGTCAAAAATTATTTTTAAAAAATGTAATTAAAACATTTATGTCAACTGGGGTGGGAGGATGTGGGGTCGCGACGAAAGATTTTTTTAGCTTTATGGCCCCTCGATCAACCTCTTGGCAATTAGTTTTCAATTGGGGATATCTACCGAGAAAAAAAAGAGACCAGGCTTGGAGAACCGTGAGTGAGGAGCTTGGTATGCCTTGTATGTTTTTACCAGCTATTGAACTTTACCAAGACGGCAATATTGTTTGCATTAGCAGTGTCGGCGACTTGATTGCGATGTCCAAAATTGCTGTCGTCGTCAACTACCAAGCGAAGCCCCTCCACTTTTTGGTGTGCTGCGGCATTCAGGTTTCAAATTTCCCGCGGTCAAAGGCCAGCAAATAAAGTGAAGTGGAACGCTCCTGCGCGATTGGTGTCAACGTAGCATTATACTGACCTGGTCATATGTTTACCATGCATACAAGTAGTAGCTTTGGCTGGGTCCTATGTCTGCTTGAAGCTAAATAAGATTGAGTCCAAACTATTTCAACAAAATGCAACCAACTTTATTACTGTGTTGGTACTGACACACCTCCGAGCTTTTGAAATTGCTCATTGCTTCACTGTGTGGCTTTTTTATGTCGCCTCCAATCATGCTACAGGAAGCGGGACTGAAACGTTTTCTCTTCTAAGCTGCAACTGCTGCTGTTTCCACATTGTTAGTCTGTAACTGTCACAAAATGTGGACTCACGCAAACAGTTACCATCCAAACAAAACTCCGGTTCCGGTTCATACCATGAGTCGGCACATAATTCACACAAAGGCCCATTGGGCGTAGGAATGAGGCGGATATGTCATCAGCACCCCCCGAACATGGTTCCATCATTTTTCCGATATACAGTATTATGCAGCCCTAGTGCTCACACATTCACACTCTGGTGGTGGTAAACTACGTATGGAACCACAGCTGCCCTGGGGCAGGCTGACGGAAGCGTGGCTGCCAGTGTGTCATATAAACACCTCAATCGTTATAGAAAAACTGCGGTCAGTCAGCGCATGGTCCGTTGACGTAAATGCGTCGTACATTGTCGCATACGCAATTTAAATGGCAACAACATGCCAGAGTTCTTTTGTGACAGGCGAACTTGACTTGAAAGTACTTGTAACTTGTTTTTAAATCAAGATGTTTCTTTAATGAAAGTGTTAAAACAATCATAACTACTGTGCTAAATAGACAAATTAATTCCACTTTGATAAATGTGATGTTCACATGTATCTGCACATGTCCCATGGATGTAGCACAGATGATCTGATTAATGTAGTGGAGCGTGTAAACGGCAGATTGGAATGGAACATGTCACATGTAAAGAGGTGACCAAAGATCTTCGGAATGATTTCAATCGGAATGGGAAACAAAGTCTCCATGTAAACATGGTTCGTGTTTTTGAAAACGTTTTCTAATATTGAAGATGTATTGTACAGTGCGGTGTTACCTTGGGGTGTTTTTGCAGGTAGTCCTGACACATAGCAAGCACTCTGTCAGGCTGCTCATTTCCCAGAGTCAGCATTGACTTCCTGACCTGAGCCTGGACATCAAAGTCTTTATCATTGGCCGCATCGAGCAGAGCCAGGGTCACCTCTGGAGTAAAATGCAACATGACAGTAACAAATCACAAAGGTTATCAGAATATTTGGTATAGCGTAACCCACGCAACACAAATGATTAGACATGCATAAGACAGAACTTCAGATACTTAGTGTAGTCTCGAAAAATAATTACTCACCATATAACCATGTTGTTAAGTGTATAATGAGAAATGCTAATAAATCTGATTCAGATACATTTTAAAGGAAGCACTCACGTTCCACATCTGTCTCGCCCATGGTGGACAGAGGGCTGGTTTCCTGGGCTCAATGACCCTGGGACCTGCAAGCATTATAGTATCGTAATCGTTATCACTTGAAACTACCCTTCGAGCATGATATATGACGAATGAAGACGTTTGTAAGAGCCTTTATTCAATTCTGCAGGACCATACAGTAGCGAATCATAAGTAGAATGGACATTAAAACATACTTTAAAATAGTAGCCCCTTGTGAAGCGACCTAACAAAAACATGTCGAAACCAGACACAATCTACAAAATCCAAATGCGTTCGTTTTCACAAACCTCCCACTAGTTCGACGTAGTCTCCTCATTTACTATTAGCTTTAGCTGCTGCTACGGAAGCGCCACAACAGAGGAATGAAAAGCGCAGCCTGGTTAATAGCTTTACTTACCAAGTTCACCGCTGAACAAATAACTACCCTTTAGCACGGTTGGTTCTGTGTGACAGCGAGCATTACGTGTTTCGCGAATGCAAGCGTAAACACGACTGGTCATGTGGTCATGTGCTTCTGGTCAGCAGGAACAAATGAGCGAGGTGACGTCACAGCACGCCCACTACTGCCACTTCTTCTTTGATGTTATGGCTGCAACCATCAAAGCGACACATACCGCCGTCTACCGTAGGAGTAGGAGTACTGTAGTTGCCAATCTGTTTTTTTCAAGCGAGTTTGCCTTTTGTTTCTTTCAAAAGGGTATTTTCCGATTGTCTGCTTAATTTTATGAATATGTATGCAACGTATGTAAATATGTAACAGAAGGTATCAATAAGATTTTTATTATTTAGTTATTAATCAGTGATCTCAACTTAGTTGTAGTAGTAGTAGTAGTAGTAGTAGTAGTAGTAGTAGTAGTAGTAGTAATATAGTAGTAGTAGTAGTAGTAGTAGTAGTAGTAGTAGTAGTAGTAGTAGTAGTAGAAGGGGTAGTAGTAGTAGCATTGTCCATCATTGTTCCTCATTGTTCAGTGGCGGATCATCATTTTGTACCTAGGGCCTTAGTTGAATTTAGCGGCCTCTTAATATCACAATTAAATAAACCATCAGTACTAAAAGTACTATTTTAAAAAAGAAAGGAAAAGAAAGCAGCAGTCACATGCAAACTATCTCACATCATGTTATGACATCTTTTCATGTGACAACAGTGAAGAAATTACACTTTGCTAAATTGCTACAATCTTAAGTAGTGAGCTACTATATTTATCTTCCTCCTAAAGTAACTCAACACGGACTCATTAATGTCGAAACCGCTGGAAACAAAAGTGAATACACCCTGAAGTGAAAATGGCAACAAAAGTGAATACACCCTGAAGTGAAAATGTCCAAATTAGTCCCAACTACCCATTTTCCCTCCCCAGTGGCATGTGCCTCATTAGTCTTACAATCTGTCGGGTTCGAATGGGTTGGAGGTGTGTTAAATTTAGTGTTACTGTATTTCTGTTACACTCTCTCATGCTGGTCACTGAAAGCTCAATATGACACCTCTACATAAATATATCCACGGCTATAGAAGAAGATTGTACAATAATAATGCTCAATAGAACATAAAGAGAGACTTCAAAACATATATTTTTACTGGATACAACTCAGACACCAATAAAACATACATATTTACAACCACACACAGCTTATATGACTTGCAAGCATGAACAACTTTTTGTCAAAGTAAAAATGCTGCATCATAGTTTATTTTTTAGGCAGACTCAAACTAGAGTATAAACTATGAGCTATTTTAAAATATATTGGTTCATGTTCTTATTACGTCCTCTATGTACAGTACGGTATTATCATAACAGTAATAAATGTTTAAAGGCCTGTGCTAGTTGGTTATAGCTCAACATGAAAATCAGTATAGCAGCAGCCAGCAGCACAATATTTATAAAAAGTTAATATCCCTCCCTCCATCCATGATCTGAAATTCTTCTCCTCGCTAGGGTCACAACAATGTACGATTTAAATAACATTAACAGAGACAGGCATCAACCCATCAGCACATAGCCGGAGCCTATCCCAGCTAATTTTGAGTAAGCGTCCCACTACTGGTCTACCCACTACTGGCCTCCGGCCAGTCGCAAGGCACATAATACACAAGCAACCATTCACAACAATGGGTAATTTACAGACTGCAATGAAGCTAACATTTTTATGAAATGTGGGAGTTCACCGAGACATTCACGCAAGCCTGGGAAGACCATTCATACTCAACAGGATGGCCTGAGCTGAGATTCTAACCATGCAGGAACCTCTTGATTGTGTGGCAGCCTGCCCATAACTACTCCCCAGAAATGCCCACAGACAGGCTTTTTTTCATGTTAAACAGCTGCACTTGATCCTGACTGGAATAAACAAACCTTTGTTTATTTTGAACATTCAATACATATTTTTGCCTATTGAGAACACTGTCATTTCAAAAATAAATGACAAACATCTATACCCTGTAAAAGACCGATCTCAAGATTGCCCTAGCATGAATGCATTACAGTTTAGGTTTAAACTCAACTGAGCCAGCAAACTAACAACAACATGACATGTTGACATAAAATATCACTTGTCACTTTAGATTGTCGCCATACCAACTGGGAGGTTTTCATTATGAGAAGATGTGATGTCAGGGGATGTTCAACATGCTTGTCCTCTTACTGTTTATACATCAGCAGCACAGAGGAATGAGAGAAATAATCATTCATTTGTTTACACTGTCTTGCTGGCTGTTCCAATTTACGCTTTGGTTATGTTCTCTTCAAAAAATATATAATTTTGTTTGTCTCTTGTTTTTCTTTTTTTAGATGTTGGCCTCATGCGTCTGTAGCAGGCAGATTTCTGTCTGGTTGAGTTTTCCTGTGGGGGGAAAAAAAGAATTATATTATTACAGCTAATTATTTATAGATTGATAGATTTTATTTTAAATGAACCACAATAAAATGTTCCCTCAGAAATTGCATGTGAAAGCTCAGGGATGGGAAAATATGCCAGTAGATTTACTGTTACTGAGTGTGACTGCACCTACTCATGTTTAGTGAGCGAGGCTTTGTCACAGGTGACCTCTGTGAGTGTGCCCCCATCCTTTGAGGGAAGTGTTTCAACTTCCATTTGGTGCCTGTCGCGTCTTGGGGTGGACATCCCATTCATCTTAACTTCCCTAGAGTAGCATGCACAAAAAATGAACTTAGAATCATGCTAACCTCCTTCCAAATCCAATTGAAAATTCGTGCAAAAAAAAAAAAAAAAAACGAAAAAAGGAATACAAACCTACACACCTACTGTACTTACCCATTAGCACCCCCCTCTCCTTCGTCAAACACTTTGAGGCCTGGAACTTTCTGTCCAAAAAATTTCACAGCGATGGACATAAGCAGGCCACAGCGGTTTCTGTAGCAGCAGGTGGCATCCACCACCAAAAAAATCACCAGGAAGATGACCATGACGATGCCTGCTACGCTGCCTTTGGTCATGCTGGTTCGCACTGTGAGTCCAAGGCAGATGACGAGGGAATGAAGTAGAAAGATGACGTTCATTCTGAATGGAGATGTGAAGATTGTCATCTATATTTGAGATGATGTGAGTATTACCAGGTTCCTCTGCAATGGTGAAGTTGAACATTGCAGGGAGCGAGGAACCATTAGCATTGACTGCTACGACTTCCAATTGATAGTCAGAGCCAAAGGTCAGGTCTATGAGGGTAACGGACTCAGTGTTGGATGACAGCTGCTTCTCCTTCCAATTAGTGCTATCTTTATCCTGGACAAAATAGAGACAGATTGTGGCATGAAGTATGGGACATAAAACGAGTAAAAATAATATATATTTATATTAGGGCTGTCAAAGTTAACATGTTAACTTTGGAGATTAATTTAAATTTTATAAAGCATTAAAAAAATTAACCCCATTAACTCAGTTTTATTTACTTCCTGTGACAGCTGACCTTTGCTCACTTTGCAGCCACACTTAGAGGAGAGTCACTTTTGCAAATAAGGACTTTTACGCAGTATTAGTTGTTGCTCGATGGCTCATTGGAGAAATCTAAAATAATTTGCGCTTGTTGAAAAACCAAATTCAAATACCATATTAGTTGTATGTGTTTGATGTATTGTTCAACAGTTGTCTTTTACAGAAAAATGAATCGTATTCAAGGATAAAATAAAAGCTATTAGAACAGTCTTTGAATCAAAATATATTTTAAATTTTTTTCCACATTAATTCCAAAATGTTACTCAAGTAAATAGCTGTTAGAATCTTCATAGAAAATTGTAGTTGAAAAATGCGATTAATCGCAAACAATTAGAAAAATGTTGCGATTAATTAGTTAAAAAAACATAATCTTTTGACAGCACAAATTTATATATATTTAAATGAGTCACCTTGTTTTAATTTATATTTTTCATGTTACAGTCCTTTGCTAACTACATGTAAACATGTATACTATCACACAGCAAAAGTATGCAGATGCATGTTGAGCCTGACCTCCCGATATCGGAGATTGTAGTGCAGGAGAGGAGTCCCGCCACTACTAGCATGTTTGAGGGGGATGAAGAAGGAGTTGCCCCCTACTTTCATTTCATCACACAACAAAACTGGGCTGTCTGGTTCACCTAGATGGCAATATAGAAAGAAAACGCAGAATATTACGCCTCCTTGGTATTGTGTGTACTCATTTACATTCAACAGCCAAGAACAACAACTATGAAACATATTCAGTTAACCACTGTGTGTGTCTTACCTCCTGTAGATGGATAATGGGAGGTTGGACGGTGTCAGGGACAGCAGTAGGCAGCAGACATGATGATATGATGATGATGATGATGACAGAAACATACAAGACAGAATAAGAGATGATTCATAAAGTGAGCGATAAATGCGATAAATTAAGTGTGCACTATAAAATAACAATATTAACAAATATGAATGGGAATATTTTTACCAGAACATGATCATATCTATTTCTAAATACATTATGTGACGGTGCTGGATTTTCAAAGACCTAAAACAAGGCCATAAGTTCAGTGACCGTACTGTTGCAAGTTCGAGACCCGGTGCACACCATGATATGAACATTGCTGTGATGCTCTTGGACGTGGGCCTGAACACTTCTAATGGGCACATCACTGTTGTGCAACATATTTATCCTTAACTTTCACTTGCCTGCATGCTGTACAATGTTTGCGCATGTCGAGTGTATTCTAATTCTTAAATACAAATTGCTAAGAAAATGTATATGCATGGGTTTGGATGACTACAATATGTTTCACAGTACATGGGCAACCTGTAATTGCTTGAAATATTGTACATTTACCATAAAATTATGCAACACAACAACCAGATACTAATATTAAACCCCAATACTAAAAATGATTAGTGTGAAAAATGATCAACACACAATTTTGTTCATTTCCATTATTCATTTCAGGCATTATACAGAACACGATATTGGAATGTGGATGTGTCATGTGTTTCGATTACGTGCTACTACTAGCATGGTGTTAGTGTGAGATGCTCACGTATTCCTTGGGTTCGGACAGTGTTTGCATCTGAGAATTGGCCCCGTCCTACTGCATTCAAGGCAGCCAAACGCACAGTGTATAATGTGTAGGGCATGAGGGAGGTCACAGCCAGGGTATCTACAAGCACAAACATGAAAACACACATCTAGAATAACAGCTGTACACACAAGGATTTAAAATTTGATACTATATGTACATGTATACGTTTCAATTACCTGAGGCTGGGACCATGACTTCTTGCCATTGCTTGGCTGCATTTTGTCTCCATTGCAGGACATAGTTTGTAATTGGTGTTCCCCCACTGATGGGTGGTGTTTTGAGGGAGAAGAAGACTGATGCAGGTCCAGATGAGACTGACAGGTAGGGAGGTGGACCCGGCTGAGCTGTGAAAAATGAAGTGCTTTCATGACATTTGTAATGTATGCACTCGCATGATTGAAACAGATCCAATATCAGTGCTGCGTTCAAAATTAGGCCTGATCTAGTACAGTCTATAGATATTAATGTCCAGTTTTGATTAACAATGTTATGGAGGTATTCATATATGTATCATATATGTATGTATGTTTCTTCTTTTGGAGTAAATCAGCTCACTGCTGTAGAATTGTGTATGGTGATATCTGTTTAATATTTTTCTTTGTATACTGTATATATATGTTTCTTTATTTTTATATATAGCTTCATAATGTATATAGCTCTTTACCACTGCAAAATACAATCACAATGATGACATTGTTTAAATGATACACAATTATTATCACTTTAAAGAAAATGTATGGCTTATTGTTTAGGTGACCCAGTGAGGTGTCCAGTGAGTGCATATTACACTGCAAAGTTTAAGCTCGGAACTTACTGTAAATTGCTACGTCTCTTGATGCATTGCCAATGCTTCCAACAGCCATGCAAGAATACAGGCCACCATCTGATGGCACTATTTCATCAATCATTAATACGCCGCCCTCAACGCGGATACGACCAGAAGGTGAGTCCTAGCAAACACAAGAGACTGTACTGTAATACACACATTGGGCTCAACATACATTGATGAAACCAATGTAGTGGGGTTCCTTAGTCTTTATATATGAAATGTGGAGGTTATGAATGTAAAACATTGATCAGTGCAAGGGCGCAGATGGGATTTTGCAATTTAGGGCAATAAGTTGTGATTCATGTGTTATGATGCTTTTGTCTCACATTTGTATTATGAAGAATAGAGATTGATCATTAGCCTTATTCAATCAGTCAGTCACATTTTATTGATATAGCACTTTTCATGAACGAAAATGCAACTCAAAGTGCTGTAAAACATCCAAATCACAACATAAAAAAAAGACATATATCCACCAGTACATTAGCACTCGCACATACACGCACACGCACACACACACACACACACACACAAAGCGCATGACCTGATAAACTGTGTTAAAAAGACATGACAAGGCACAGTGAAACCATAAGAGGGAAGGATACCCAAGGGGAGCTCATCCACGCTGAGGGGAATGACAACCCACAGCCACAGGGGTGCCAACACTACAGAGACCCCCGGCCCAGATCAGCCAGGTGGACCCCACACACAGTGAAGGGGCCCCCGGTCACCTGGACCCAAGGAGCCCCTGCGATGATGGCCGCTGCGGGAAGGACAGCCACCACCCCCAACGTGGAGGCCCCCATGAGGAAACACTGGAGCTAAAAGTGAAGAACAACAGAGAACAACAAAACTAAAAGACAAAACAGTATTATAATCTAAGAACTAAAATCAGCAAGATAAGATAAAAAATAGTCCTCAATTAAAAGAAAAAGAAAAATTACTTAAAATTATTTAAAAGCCAAACTAAAAAGGTATGTCTTGAGCTTGCTCTTAAAAATATTAACAGTCTCTGCGGACCTGATGTCCTCTGGCAGGCTATTCCAAAATTGCACAAATGGCTGAATGCAGCCTCACCATGCGTTTTGGTCCTCACCCTAGGCATAAAAGGTCGGCACCAGAGGACCTCAGGATGCGCGAGGGTTGGTATGATGAAAGCAAAGCAGATAAATAAGATGGCCCAAGACTATTAACACATTTATAAACTAATAAAGGTACCGTAAGATTGATCCTGAAACACACGGGAAGCCAATGTAGAAATTTTAAAACTGTGTTATCTGCTCCCGCCCTCTGGTTCTTGTCAGCACCCGAGCAGCTGAATTTTGCAGAAGTTGTAAAGAAGAAATACTCTTTTTGGGGAGGCCAGAGAGCAGGGCATTACAATAATCTAAACGACAGGAAATAAAAGCATGCATTAGCACTTCCGTGTTAGCCTGAGAGAGAAATGGGCAGACCCTGGCGATATTCTTAAAGTGATAAAAAACAATCTTAGTTACATTTTTAATATGAGGAATAAAACTGAGATTGGAGTCAAAGATGACGCCCAGGTTCTTCACACATTCAGAGGGTTTAAAATCTTGTAGTTTTGTTAAAAGTTTCTCTCTCTGACCTTCAGGGCTGATAACTAAGATCTCACTGTCCTGATTGAGCTATAGGAAGTTCTCTGCCATCCATGACTTAATATCTAAAATGCCATTTAAAAGGGTATCAATGGGTCCTGTGTCATCAGGAGACACGGCAATATACAGCTGTGTGTCATCAGTGTAGCTGTGGAAGCTGACGCCGTGTCCCCTGATGACATCCCCAAGGGGAAGCATAGAATGATTCAAAAGTATTGGGCGTAAAATTGAACCTTGGGGAACCCCACATTTGATTTAATGGGTTTTGGAGGAACAAGTATCCATACTTACAAAGAAACATCGGTCTGTGAGATAGGAATAAAACCAGTTAGAAACAGTACCAGAGATGCCCACTAGGTTTTTAAGTCTATTTAATAAAATTTGGTGATCTACTGTATCAAAAGCAGCGCTTAAATCCAGTAGCACCAAGACTGTGAGTTTTTTCACATCTGCAATGTACCTGCTATCGTTTAAAATCCTTAGAAGAGCTGTTTCTGTACTGTGGTTCATCCTAAAACCAGATTGATTGGTCCGCAGGCAGCCAGCTGTGACCCGCACGGTTCAGAGATGGTCTGGAGAGGCCGAGGAGGCCTTAAAGGACTGCTTCAGCACAACTGTATGGGAAGTATTCAGCGATGCTCACGGGGAAGACATTAGTAGTCGAACAGACACTGTCACAGACTATATAAATTTCTGCATGGAGAACACCATACCCACCAGGAGAGTAAGGTGTTTCTCCAACAACAAACCCTGGATCACACCAGACATAAAAGCTCTCCTGAATGAGAAGAGGAGGGCTTTTGCGTCAGGCAACATAGAGGAGAGGAAGACTGTGCAGCGCCAGCTGAGGAGGAGGATCAGAGAGGGGAAAAGGTCCTACAGGAAGAGGATGGAGGAGCAGCTGCTGCAGGATAATGCCAGGGGAGTCTGGAGGGGCCTGAAGACCACCTCAGGCCACGGACAACCCAAGACTCGGACTGGGGGGGACCTGCAGTGGGCAAATGAGCTGAACCTCTTTTTCAATAGGTTCGATCAGATGCCTGCCCCCTCTCAGTCTCTCCTGCTGCAGCCTCCACCTACTCCTCCTGCTGGGTGTGTCACCCCCTCCCCCCTTTTCTCCACAGTCTCCAGCTCCTAGCTACACCATACAGCCACCGCTCCCTCCTGCCCAGCCTTGACCTTCACAACATCTCAGGTGAAGAACCAGCTGAAGAAGATGAAGGCGAGGAAGGCAGCGGGTCCAGATGGCATCAGCCCCCAGCTCCTCAAATCCTGCTCAGACCAGCTGTGTGGAATTGTCCAGCACATGTTCAACCTGAGCCTGAAGCTGGGCAGGGTCCCCCAGCTATGGAAAACATCCTGCCTGGTCCCGGTGCCAAAGACCCCCCACCCGAAGGAGCTCAAAAACTTCAGACCAGTGGCGCTGACGTCTCACCTGATGAAGACCCTGGGGAGACTGGTCCTTGCCCACCTGCGCCCCCTGGTGAGCTCCTCAATGGACCCACTCCCGTTCGCATATCAGCCTAGCATCAGTGTGGATGATGCCATCATCTACCTTCTCTACACTTCACTCACCCACCTGGAGAAGGCAGGGAGCACTGTGAGGATCATGTTCTTTGATTTCTCCAGTGCTTTCAACACCATCCAGCCCACCCTATTGTGAGACAAGCTGGAGCGGGCGGGGGTGGCCCACCACCTCACCACATGGATCCAGGACTACCTCACAAACCAGCCACAGTATGTGAGGACACAGGAATGTGTGTCTGACGTGCTCCTCTGTAGCACGGGGGCCCCACAGGGAACTGTCTTGGCTCCCTTCCTGTTCACCCTCTACACCTCGGACTTCAACTACAACACCCCTACCTGTCACCTGCAGAAGTTCTCTGCGATTGTCGGCCTCATCACAGGCGGAGATGATCGGGAGTACAGAGAACTTACTCAGGGTTTTGTGGACTGGTGCCAGCAGAACCGCCTCCTGATTAATGCGGGGAAATCCAAAGAAATGGTGGTGGATTTCGGTAGGCGCCAGCACTCTTCACCTGCACCAGTGAATATCCGGGGAACAGATGTTGAGAGAGTCTCAACTTACAAGTACCTGGGCGTTCATCTGAACAATAAACTGGACTGGAGCGACAACACAGACGCCTTCTATAGGAAGAGTCATAGCAGACTCTTCCTACTCAGGAGACTGAGGTCTTTTGGGGTTCAGGGGACACTCCTCAGGAACTTTTATGACTCGGTGGTTACATCGGTCATCTTCCAGGGAGTGGTCACCTGGGCGGGCGGCGTCTCGGCCCGGGACAAGAAGCGGCTGGACGAACTGGTCACGAGGGCCGGCTCTGTCCTGGGCTGCTCCCTGGACTCTGTGGACTCGGTGGGGGACAGGAGGATGTTGGCCAAGCTGTCATCAATGCTGGACAACCCGGACCACCCCCTCCAGGGCACCCTAACAGCACTCCACAGCTCCTTCAGTGACAGGCTGTTACACCCTCGCTGTGCAAAGGAGAGATTCCGCCGTTCCTTCTTGCCTGCTGCTGTCAGACTCTTTAACAAGAACAATGTGTAGTCTCTACAAACTGGCGGACATTAGTGCAATTGTGCAGTCCTGCACCTGAGCTCATATCGTGCAATACCCAACATTCCCCACTACCGTAATACCGTGCAATACTCAACATTCCCCACTACTGTTAGCCTAGTTTTATTTTTATCCAATGCTGTTCCTTACATTTCACTACACCACTGCAGCACTGTCACTTACTTAGAGTATTTTTTCCTCTGTACTATGTACAGGCTAAAATGAGTGTTCCTCACATTTTTTATGGAGATTTGTTGTTGGTGTGTATACACATGTGTATATACACATGTTACTGCGTATATTTACATAGGTTTGATCCTGAATGTTTGCCGTTAATGTTGTACATTAATGGTTACATTATGCCGCCGTTCCTGTGTGACCTATATCTTTGCTGCTGTAACACTGAAAATTTCCCCACTGTGGGATCAATAAAGGCCTTCTTATCTTATCTTATCTTATATTTCTCTAAAATATTATTTGTATTTAGAAAATGAGCCTTGTTAGCTTGTTGGCTAATTATGAAGGATAGAGGTTTGATGATTAGCCTTGTTAGCTTTGTAGGTTTAGCTTTAGCTTTGTTCAAATCTAGGCCCAGCTTACTTAGTGTGCTTTGCTCTCACACATGTAAACAAGTTCAGAGTGTTACAGCTGCTTTCGCTCCCCTTTCCCTTAGAGCTGGAAGACCTTTGTAATCAGGGACTCCTAAGAAAATAAAAAGAGAGGAGGCGCAGGAGTCGGGCAGAGGGTTTTGAGGAACTGTAATCGTACATTTCCCTGCGCTCTCCTTGCAAGCAAAAAGACAATATTGCGAGTGTCTTTTCTCCTCATTGTGTGTGTTGTTTACTAATGTCTCACTTGATGTGAACCTGACAGTGGGGTTTGCGTTGAGAATGAGCTACCGGTAGCTATTTTTTAGTGTTTTAGTGTTCAGAAATAAAGGGTGGAAATGATGCAGAAACAAAAAAATTATAATCATTATACACTACGCCTGTTGCCAAGATATGGTAGTTAATTGTTATGTAATGTTGAATATAGTCATAATAATAAAAGATTGAGAATCTGCTCAGACAGAATTAATAAACAACATTGAGTTTGACACCCCTGACAAACGTTCAGTCTCCATGCCCATCCCAATGGAAGAGGTTATCCTCTGTTTTCCCAGACATTTTTGACGATTATGTGGCAAAAGTGTAGGGGATGGATCATGGTCTTTATGAAACTGAGGGTGACGCGTCCCCCCTGTCCTCAACGGCATCTGCTTCCTCTGACCTCAGTATTGAGCTATAAAGGCCAGCAAGGCCTTCTTTATGGGCTAAAACACTACGAGAAGCACTGACCTACATTTAAAACCAAAATTGTGCCAATATATCCCCAACAGTCTATTCTCTTCATTTAGTAGCATTTCTTTTGGTTGCACGCTACTTTTTCAAGTACACTACATATACAGTATGACAATGTTATTTTTTTGTTGTTCAATCGGATATCATACTCTGTGTGCTGCCATGTTAAAGTTGGATTATGTAGTCTTGAAACTGTTGGATTATGTAGTCTTGAAACTGCTAGCAAGATTTGAATGTCGCCTCACTTCACCTCCTTCCCCCCTCATGTCTCCAACCAAAGAAACGATCCAAGCTCACTAACACGCATGCATGACAGGACATCAAGACTGCTACATTGCTAGCATGACTAATTCATGACGGAGCACTGCCCAAAAATCAAATGTTAGCGACTTCATGTTGCTTTTTTTTTATATATATACAATGAATTAGTACATGGCGCGGATGGTTTCAGCCATATGCAGGGGTCCATGCCATAAACACCAACATTGTATCATGAAGTAGAGATTCTCAATTCCTTCTTTTTAACTTTTGTTGCTAACCAGAGTTAAATAACTCAAGAAATGACAATAGTCTCCTTTCGAGAGCCTCTTTGTGTCCCCACAAGCCTCTGTGAGCAGTGTGCAAATGAGTGACGCGTCACTCGGTCATGCCTTCGATCTCTACAGTCTCTGATTGATTAGTTTTATTCACGTGGTGATAAGTTAAGAAATAATAATTAACTATTAGAATAGAAGTACAAGATGGGGCCAGAGATAGATGATTTTCCCCTCAAACCATATTCATAATTTTCTGTTGTCAGGTCCTATAGACATTTAGCATGTGAACAAGTTTTTATTTATTTTTAATTTTTTTATCATGACAAACTCTACCTTCAATCTAATCTGCAAAAGGTCTTCAGAATCATACGTCATCACAAGGCACAAGAAGGAATGCTCAGCTACCGCCATACTCGGGCCCTATTTTCATAAACAGGCGCACGTGCGCTCAATATAAAAACGGGCACATCACAAGTTTCGTGCCAGGACAAGACTAGTTTACCATGGTTGTGGCAGACCGTGCTGTGCCTCGCTAGGCATTCTGGTGGATCGAGGGCGTTTTCTATTGCATGCTCCCGGCGCACTTGACAATTTGGGAACAGAAAGTAGACTAGACCACGTGAAACCTAGTCTTAATTGTGGCTCAAGTGGTTTAATGCGATTTTGGTGGAATTAATCCAAGCGCAGGCAGACAAATTCTACATTCCACCAATGTGGAGTGGATGTCATCGGATTTCATTCATAAACATGACAAGAGTGTATGTGCATTGAACCCTCTTAATCATTGTAGAAATCAATTCATTATTATTATTATCATCTTTTATATCTATATATCTAGCACTCCACTGACCGCGGCACAACCGGTGCGTGCTTGTGTGCGCGTGTGCGCATGCACACGTGCATGTGTGTATCATTCCTACCAGTGTCTGTCCATTGTGCTTGTTGATCCAGTGCAAGTCTGGCTGAGGAAGTCCGGAGACATTACAGGCCACTGCCACGTTCTCGCCCACACTGACATTCTGTTGCTCGACAGACAAAGACACCTCTGGGGCCTCTGAAATGAAACAACTCCATCATCAACACAGCAGCCACGTTTTAATGTAAATGTTATTTGGTACTGCACTTTACATTTCATATGGAGTCAGAAAAGAATAAAACCGACCAAAGACATGAAGCATAACAGTTGCACTGCTTTCGCCGATCTTGTTGGTTGCAGTGCAGATGTACTCCCCGTAGTCGTCCCTGACAACGGACCTGATGGTCAACTGGCTGCGGTCAGTGTTGAATAAGTGATGCCTGGGGTCATATAATCCTGGCCTGTGAGAGAGAAGTTTAAAGTGATTGCAGTAAGATGACCTATTGTATTTCCGCTATCTCGTAAACTTTCATTTAAAAATTTTTTGTGTTGAAATACATAAGTGTACAAGTGTGTGGGAGGGGAATTTTAAGACTTAAACCATGAAGCAAATGTTTGTATTTTTTATTTTTACTCTGGATTTTCTATCCATTTTAGGCTTGCACATGTTCAAACATGTTTACTGTGTGTCTAAAAAGAGTGTTTTGATCAATTTAAATGTTTTTGGGTGTGGGTGTGAAAAGTGCAAAAAAAAAATGTTCTTATTATGTAGTCTGTCTAGATCAACTAGATGGTTCACTGGGTAACCGAGTTTCAAATCCCAGTAAGGCCAAACAGCAACATCCAGTCGGCTCCTTAAAGGAAAGTCAACGCAAACTTTTTTTTTTCAAGAATATGTTCCATGCAAGCCCACTAGTTGAAACAGGGCATTCTGATAAATATTGTGTTAGTGGAATAAGTGTTAATCCACTAATTTTTAGCCATCTCTGGGGGGGGGGGCATTTCGTCTTCTGTCGACTGAAAATGACATCACAACTGCTCACAACGACCAATCATGACTCAGATTCAGAAAAGAGGTTAGCCGTGATTGGTCGTTGTGAGCAGTTGTGAATGTTATTTTCAGTCGACAGAAGACAAAATGGCCGCCCCCTGAGATGGCTAAAAACGAGTGCATTTTGCTGCTTAACTTATATTCCACAAACGCAAAATTAATCAGAATGCCGTGTTTCAACTAGTGGGCCTGCTGGGAACATATTCTTGAAAAAAATATCTCAAGTCACTCAACTTATACCCTTACCAACAACATACAGTATTTAGGTGCAGATGCCCAATTCTCAGTTTTGATACATTCAGCGAGCTATCAATTTGACATTATGATATACTTGTAGTTTGCTGCAGTGATGACCTGCACTAAAACCTTTGACTTTTGATTACTTAAGGTGAATTAAATGTATTACGCAGAAAAATTTGAAACCACTGTAAACTATCACCACAATGCTAATAATAATAATAATAATAATATTGCTGACATTAATACAAAGCACAATACTATTTCACTGCAATCAAAAGTGAGAATGAATTTTAAGGCAAAGATGAGCAAATTTTAATTTAATTACTTTTTTTCTATAAACCATGGTGTGTGTCTTGCAATTGAATGGCTGTATCTTAATTGGTATTTGGTCATCTCAGGTCTTACATGTTCCAGGTGATATTGGGCTTCGGTTGGCCGTCGACCAAACACAGCAAGGAAATATTGCTTTCTGGTCCAGCTATGACTTTCTTCACCTCTTCTTTCAGATGTGCTGTAGGGGGCGCTGTATTCAGAATGCTCTTGTTATTGTAAATGTTTCAGAACAGCAATTGTATTTCATGCAAATTTAATAAATAACTATCCAAATGTTTGTCTGGTTTCTGCAAACTCATTAATGCAGCATGTCATGATTGCTTTCATACTGTAAATGAGGATGCAAAGAAGACACACCATTGACAACAACAGATATGGAAAGCTGCTTGTAGACGGGCCTTCCTTTGATCTGGGCCTGGCACACGTATGTCCCAGCATCCTGTCGCTTCACTTTCTCAATCAGAAGTGTGTTATCAGGCAGCCGTTGCACATTTTTTCCTAAAATAGACAAAGACAAAAGATCAGAAACTACACCAAAATCCATTTCAAATCCAAAATAAGATTTGCCAAATGGTCATCTGGAGATGAGCTCCTAAATGTTACACTCACCGTGGGACGGCATCTCCTTGCTGTATATCCAGCGGACCTCCACCGCCGGCTGGCCGGACACCAGACAAGGCACCGCTCCATCTGTGCCCTCCAAGAACTCGTGGTAGGTGGGTGTGGCTTCAAATGATGGCCCCTCTGACAACAAATACAAGGTGCTTGTTTTGGGTGTGGTAAATTCTTATGACAAACGAATATGACTTTAGCAGTGCTTTAAAAGATCCACTGGCCACAAAAGTGTCTGCAAAACCCAGTGACTTTCTCCATTTTTATTACTCAATTTGATTGATGCTGTCAGCGAGGTTTTTCATTACCATTGCCAAAGGTGTTATGTGAACTACTACATCTACTACTATCAATGACCACAGTGGCATTGTAATGTAGTTAAAAAAATGGAAATTGATGGAATTTAATTTTACTATTCTGGTGGTGTGGTCAAGAAGCGTAGTGTATCACTTACATGCTGGTTGACTTATTTGGCCGCATGAGAGGGGCAAAACATTAGACACTGCTCTCAGTAAGATGCAATCCAGTTCAACAACAAGATATTGTTCACGCGAATACTTATCTGACTTTATCATTTAAAACGGAGTATCACACAGCAGAATTGCTGATAGACTTACAGCTGATTCAATTTTGCAGGTGGCCAGTTAGTGTAGAGTTTTTAATACATTCAGCAGGATGCTGTTACATACCATAAATATAAATCTGTATCTGAACATCATCCATGTGGCCGTTGTCAAAGTCACACAGGCAGGTGTATCTCCCTGCATCCTCCACTGTGGCGCTCTTGATGAACAGTTTAGAAGAGGACTCATCCAGTGTCGATATCAACTCTTCATCAATGTCCTCGCCATCCCTTTGCCACGTTATATGTCCTTCTCCCCCAACTAAGAGAGGATAACGTACACATCAAATGGAATTTAAACCTATACGTGCCGCACATGCTATGTATCCAGATAAGAGCTACTGTACATAAAAGTCAGCCATTTTTGAAGTAGAGGTGCAAAACTGACCTTTACACAAGAGTAAAAGTTCATCTCCAACTTGAATGTCTTGCTTGCTGGTGATGATGTCCATTTTGGCATCTGACAAAGAGAGGAAAGATACTGTAGATACCTGTACCATCAAACACATCAAATGTCTGTCACATTCTTTCTACTATTTACTGCACACAACACAACTTCTGTATGTTTACCATCTAAAATTACAAGTTAAGAGTCAGTCATCTCTCACTCTATTTACTGTGCTAGTACTACAGAAAGTAGATTTTAAAAAATATATATATGTCAATCAATCTCTCATAGAATTCAACACTGTTGAGGTGATATTTTCTGTTTGCATTTCATTAGTACAAACAACAAAAAATAACAGACCTTACCTGTGCTATACACAACCAAAAGCAACAAACACAAGGCAACTGTCATGTAGAAAATTGTCAATTTTGCCATGATCACACTGGAAAAAGTCCTGTCAGGTTAGCTGGTGAAGATGTTATTTCGAGCCTCAAATATGTCACCTACTTTCAGTGTGGGTTATTACCAAAGGGAGGGTCTGTGTCTGAGGTTATATAGGGACACAGGAGCGGATGCAAGGAAACAAGAAGCGGGCGGAGGGAAAGCACACGCGTCACATCTCTTCTCACTTCATGCGATGCCATTTAACATGTCATTTTGTCACTCATGAGCAGAATTGGCTGAGAAACCAGTTTTTAGTCAATTTCACCGCAAAGTCTTGTTGTTATTCATATTTTGGCAAAATAATAAATGAATGCAAGTATCTTATCACCCATAGTACAATTATTTTGGTTTTATAGTAGGCTATGTGAAATTAGTTGTTATTGATATTTGATGTTTTATGATAATTTCATATTTTCCTGTTATAAAATGATTGATTACATCCCTACAAATCGGGCCAGCCACTACTAAATCATCAAGGCTCTTGCTGTTTACCCTTGTAGGAATGTAATATTTCACATTCTTTCTCTGTGTCTATGATGTGCTTTATCGTGAAAAAGTTCAGCATCATGGACTGTGCGTATGCAGAGTGCCATTACTTATGTGGACAGCTGATGCTTGTTGTGCTCTGGGTAAAAAGACCTAGCCCAGAAAAGTTCTTTCTGTAACACCCAAATATCACACTATAAACTCCTGGGCTTCCGTCACTGTTCTTTCATCTTACTAAGTACCTGTTCCCGTGGGTCCTATCACTTCTATTTGCTGCACGCCAGGCTGCCCCTCCCACCTCACATTGATAGCCTATCGGTATCGCCACACTTGAGACCAAGCAGCTAATCAAAACATAAATAGTCCATTGGGGGTACCTATCAGGTTGACTATCAGGAGGTGCTATTATGGCTCATTAAATTGGAGTGTGCTCAAAATGAGGGCCATTAACATGGGTGGGCATTCACTAACTACTTCTTTTTAGTTGCGACTTTCACATTATTCCACTATAATTTGTTGTGCTAAAGTCCGGCACAAGTGTAGAAGTAATAATAGTTGGGCAACCGAAATACCAAAGGGCAAATTAAACTGAAGAATGCTGGTTAATACAGTAATGTATCGTGGTATGCCAAAGCGCTACCCAGATAGCCTGCAAACCTGCCCCCTGGGGGCTGTGAGCAGTAAAAAGCTTGACATGAGAGAAATCTGACTGGACATTTTTAAGTGGTTTGTGGCAATGATGCCATTGGCATCATGTCTATCACGTAGCCTATATGAGAAATCCGTTTCGTTGCTGTGTTGTGAAAAACACATACTGTATGTCCAATTTTGGAATTTTCTTTAATTTTCACGTTAATGCGAAGTCTGTAACGCGGAAACACCATTCACGTAAAAATAGGAAACATTTTTAAAAAATGGACATCGTCTTGTTAGTTCGTGAGTCTGGCCGAACTCTATTTTCTAGGCTTGTGTCGTTCGCGAACGTAATGGCTCGATAAACCGGCTCTTTGAAGTGAACGATGGTAGCCGGTTCCCCACCAATCAGGAGCCGGCTCCCTTCGAGACGCTTTTTTTCTCTTGAAGGCGCACGTGATTGGTCAATGTGCGTGGTGTCGTCTCTGTGTCTGCGCTTAGTGCGCTGAGCAGATTGGTGGGGGAGGGCAGCAGCCTGGTACACAGCACAGTGAGCACACGAACGGGTCAAGAGAGTGAAGGGAGTGTAACACGGAGGACAAAAAGAAAGAAAGGAAAAAAGAAAGGAGTCAAAGCAGGAAAAAGAGCCAAATTTGGACTCATTTTAATTATATTGATGGCCCTTGTTTTACATATTTTAATTGACGTGGCACGGTGATCGACTGGTTGGCACGTCCGCCTCACAGTTCAGAGGTCGTGGGTTGGAACCCGGCTCCGGCCTCCTTGTGTGGAGTTTGCATGTTCTCCCCGTGTCTGCGTGGGTTTTCTCCGGGTACTCCGGTTTCCTCCCACATTCCAAAAACATGCATGGTAAGTTGATTGGACACTCTAAATTGCCCCTAAGTGTGATTGTGAGTGCGGTTGTTTGTTTGTCTCTGTGTGCCGTGCGATTGGCTGGCAACCAATTCAGGGTGTCCCCCGCCTACTGCCCGAAGACAGCCGGGATAGGCTCCAGCACGCCCCGCGACCCTTGTGAGGATAAGCGGTATCGATAATGGATGGATGGATATTACGTTTTTCAGAGATCCTGTGTTTCACTTTAAATTTGTTGCGTAAAAAAAAGCTCAAGTTTATTCTTGTATTTCATAGTTTATTTGTTGTTGCACTAAAAAGTAAATATTTTTAATTCACATTTTGTTGTGTCGTGTGTTTTTCAGGGATTGTGTGTTGCTTGGCTTTAAAGTTGCTTCGTAAAAAAAAAATTAAAGTTTAAAATAGTTAAAAGTGCACTCTAGAGTGAAAAAAATAAAGTCTACTATAATACAATACATTTTTTAGATTAATTACTAATTCATTTTGTGCATGATATTACATTATTATTGGTAGTAAATCGATTAAGCAACAAAAAAATCTGAAGAGCCATTTAGGAGCCAAAAGAGCCGGAATTCCCATCACTAATATTTTCAGGAGGCGTCAGGAGGAACGACACGCACGATGAAGTATTATTGCGCGCCTGTTTATTTGCCCCATGCACAATTCATGCAAGCAGTGACTAAGAGAATTTTACCAGCTGGCAAAACAGTGTGTCCTGAGACTTAAGGAAAAAAAAATATTTATATGTTTATTATTTTTCTACTTTATTGAACATTTACACCAGTTTTACTAATATCATATCCAACAATCTTTTTTATGATATAATCCCCCACCCGAACCAATGAAAAGGTAAAATTAATTAAATTGAAAATAGAAATAATGATTAAAAAAATAATAATTATATAAATAATAATAATGATAGTAAATCAATCCATCCATCCATTATCTACACCGCTTATCCTCACAAGGGTCGCGGGGCGTGCTGGAGCCTATCCCAGCTGTCTTCGGGCAGTAGGCGGGGGACACCCTGAATTGGTTGCCAGCCAATCGCAGGGCACACAGAGACAAACACAGAGACACTCACAATCACACCTAGGGGCAATTTAGAGAGTCCAATCAACTTACCATGCATGTTTTTGGAATGTGGGAGGAAACCGGAGTACCCGGAGAAAACCCACGCAGGCACGGGGAGAACATGCAAACTCCACACAGGGAGGCCGGGGCCGGGATCGAACCCACGACCTCTGAACTGTGAGGCGGACGTGCTAACCAGTCGACTACCGTGCCGCCGCCTAGTAAATCAATAGATAAAATAATAATACTAACAAAATTGAAAGTAAAGTAAGACAAAACATGGCATTTCCACCCTCCTACATTTATAAAAAAACAATGTAGCATTCAGTGGTTCTCCCGCTACCGTCCATTTGACCAGATATTTCAACAAATCTTCGCCTATCAATGTTGTACATATTTACACCAATGGATATATGGGAAAAAGGAAAAGAGAACGAGGGAAAAAAAAACACACCCAAAGATATCTGACAAAATAGACAACAAAACATGTCAACTTCTGTACTTTTTAACTAGGGTACAATATCAAATAAATTCCAGTCCAATTGGTGCTATGTAGTCCTTCCAACTTTTCCAAATTCTTTCAAATTTATCCCCCTCTAGTCTCAAAGCAAATGTCTATTTTTCCATCACATATATATTGTGTATCACCTCAACCCGATCCTCAAATCTCGGTGTCTCATTGTTCTTCCACTTTCTGGTAATCGCTTTTTTACTTGACACCAACCAACTCTGGTAAAAGTAATTCCAGGTTTTCCCAAGTAAAATGCTTCAAACGTAAGTGAGAGATCTACCATCAGTATTTTATCCATGTTTGTTCAGCTCATGCCAATAACTGCCAATGGAAGGACACCCCCAGAACACATGATAATGGTCTGCTTTTCCTGTGCCGCATAATCTCCAACATTTCGTATCATGATATTTTGTCTGTGACGGTGTCCTAAAAAATCATACAACATTTTTCTACCCGTATTCCCTCCAAGATAAAGAATAAGTTGTACTCCACTGCTGTTTAGTTATCTCTTCCCATTCTTCTACTGATATGACAATATTTGCTTCTCTCTCCCACTTCTCCTTTATCTACAATGTATCATTCTCCTTTAATTCTTCAACCCCCGTATAAAGCCTGGAAATGAGATGTTTCCCCAGAGTAGACTTCTGTGCTGAAGTGAGCATTCCAACAATGTTGGACCCCCTCCCCTCCAAGGTTGCCCCCCTTATTTGAGTCAGATAACGCCGCATTTGCAAGTATCTGAAATGATCTTGATTTGATAACCCATATTGCTCTTTCAACTCTTGAAAACTTTTAATGTTTTCCTTATGTAAGAGTTCCCAAAATATTGTAGGTCCCTTTTTCCAATTTCTAAAACTCCTGTCCGTTCTGTTAGGAATAAATTCAGAATCATACCCAATCCATCTTTGAATCTTACTTTGGGTTTTCAAATCGTTTCTGGTAAGGATTTCAGACCAAATGTTGAGTCATAAATTCAGCCAAGGGTTTGACCCTTCCTTAATATGTTTTCTCAACTCCATGTCCACTATTATAGTTTGCATAGGGACACCATCGGTTGTGCTTTCTTCAATATCTTTCCATCTAGCTGAGTAAGAGCGATCGCTCACACTTAATAATACCTTTAATTGAGCCGCCTGATAGTAGCTCTCTAAGCACGGGAGTCCCAGTCCTCCTTTATTTTAAGGTAACTGCAACGTTCTGTACCTAATTCTCGGTCTCTGCCCCTGCCAGACAAATCTTGAAATCATTTTATCCCACTCCCTAAATTCCCCTCCTGTTACCTCCACTGGCAGACTCTGAGACAGGTACAGAAGCCTCGGCAGTATATTGATTTCAATCACCTCTACTCTTTGTGATATGGTCATATAGGGTATCAGATTCCATCTGGAAATATCCCATTTAATTTTTCTAATCAGCGGATCAAAGTTAATGGCTTTCAATTGTCCTAAATTTCAAGGAAGATTTACTCCCAGATATTTGATTGCTTCTGAGTCCCATTTTATCTCATAATTGTCCACAATCTCCTGGGATGGTCTATAATTGAAAGTGATGACCTGGGTTTTTTGTATATTAATTTTATACCTACGAAAAATGCCCATAATCTATAAGGGTCGACATGAGTGCAGGAAAGGATGTGTCTGGGCTGGATAAGTATAATAATACATCGTCTGCAAAAAGAGCTATTTTTTGTACCCCTCCCCCCATAGCAATACCAGTTATATTCTCATTTTGTTTTATCCAACTACTAAGAGGTTCTAGAAAAATTGCAAAGAGTAAAGGACTCGCCGCACATCCTTGTCGACATCCTCGTTCCAGTGTAATAAAGTTCGACAGACTCCCATTAACCCTAATCCTGTCTTTCGGTGTATTGTACAAGGCCTGTATGGTCTTAACAAAGCTCCTGTGGAACCGAAACCTTTATATAGGAAATCCCACCGGACCGAATCAAATGCTTTTTCCGCGTCTATTCCTAGCACTATTACCTCCATCCGATTTTTAATCATATTGAGCAGCACGTGGAGGGTGCGCCTGATATTATCCTGCGTCTGTCTCCGTTTTATAAAAAACGTCTGGTCCAACTGGATTATGCCTGGCAAAGTTTATTATTTTTTTAAGCTTGGTCCCCGTCCCTCGCCCTCAGTTCCAAAATATCGTTTGCGTCAGAACAGTACAATATATACAGTATAACGCATTGTACTATGCATGTAGTTTATGACTCTCTTCCAGTTATGACGAACAATACAATACACTCATTCTACTGTGTATACACTGTAGTAAATACAAGTAAACAGTATAATGTATGTACACGTTTTTTTTTCAGCACATGCTTTATCACAGCACCGAAAAACAAAATATGCAGTGACACAGAAAAACAATGAGAAGACAGTGAAGATATGAGGGCGAAACAGTAGGAAGTGAAAGGAGAAGCACACACAGATCTTGTGACAGGACAAGACACAGCTCCCGTGCCCCTCTCAGTGAACTGTGTGCGGGTGTGTGTGCATACGTGCACAGTTAATCGGAGTTGATGTTGGGAGTTATAGGCCTAAATATGGAATTAGATATAAAATTCTTCATAACGATTAAGCTTGGTTTGCACTTGCAACGTCTTTTTTTCGTAGAAATTTGCACTTGCGCTCGGCATAAAAACTGGTGCATCTTCATTTTCGTGCCAGGGCGAGTCTTGCGGTTCCTTATGAACATAGTTTGCGTGTGCCAATCTTCTGCATGGACTTCAGCAAGTCTGTTTCTGCTTCCACAATGTCCACTTCACTTGTGCTCAGTTTAAAGGGAATGAAGATAAGCGGCTCAGATAATGGATGGATGGATGAGAAGCCGCTTTGATTGGCCAGGAATCAGGCTGTGTTCACTCCCACAACAGCGCAAACAACTGTTTCTAACTATGCCTGTCAATGAATATACAGAAGAAAGAAAACTCCGCCCATTCGCACATTAGACTGCACTTTGTGCTAGACTTAAGATGGGCATGGAAATAGGGCCCACACAGTTAAAGGCTAATCTAGGAAAATTGGCCCCAAAGCAGCAAAGAAATGTCCTCACACTTTTTTCTTGTAACATCAACAAGCAGAGAAGACATAGAGCGTTTGTTTCTGGTATGATATGCTGTGCAAAATGTCAATCCATTTTGGCAGACATAATATGCCAGTTAATGTATGTACATGCAGAAAGCTGTATTTATTCTTGAATTGAATAGTTTCTAGCTCAGTGACACTCTTCTTTGGAATTTGAAAATTGGCTGATGGGGCGGATATAGCCTAAGAAGACTGCCTGACAGCAAATGCAAGCGAAATGTGATGCAAATAGAGGTTGGTACTCAACACTTATAAAGTCATCTCTGCTTCCACGTTGAAAACATTAAATAAAACATAGTTTTGTCCCCCTATACATGGAGTTATGAGGGAGGTAGTGGTTAAAAAGTCAGGTTGTAGTGGAATAGCAAGAGAGTAGTTTGAACTGTAAGCAGAAGCGATGTACTCTTTTACCTCATTGTCTCTGTTGTTATCACTGCGAAAGTGAAGGCAACACTGCTCGCTATTTTTATCTGCATTATGTTTATACACAGTGAAGACACTGGGAGGTCATTTAAACATTTATTTACAACAACCATTGTGTCACTAATAAACAGAAGCTGTCATGTGCAGTCCTTTCTCCTTGAACCGCGCGAATGTATACAAGTCCGCATGTTTTCGTCGTCAACTCAGGAGCTCTCCAAGGTTTCGGTAGGTCTTCCTAAATACGCTTACAAACGGGATTAATCAGGATTCTTCCTGTTCTTGATGACACGAAAGGTACAAATTTAGGAATGACATCAGCATGGCCTTCCACAAAGAAAGTGTTTTCCAGTAAAAGGCACATCACTCATCATCCAACTTGGCAGTTAAAACAATCCCGACTGCTGCCTTTAATTCTCTCATCAGAGTCTTAATGTGAACAGCCACAACATCGAAACCCACGCTACAAGAGCCAGCTCCAGATGTGCAATGCTGTGATATCCGTCCTTTGTCGACAAACGGCTTACCTAATTGCTCGGCACTGTAATTTTCGGATACGGTGTGTAATAGCGTTAAAAATGTTTCTATTCTATTCTACTCCATTCTATTCCTAGATGGGTTTTGAATACTGAATGGAAAGTTAACGACTCCATTGCTGCAAAACAGGAACTCACACACAAACAAATAGCAGTTCACTCACATGGGGAGCTGTTTGTTTGCCACAACGTTTATTTTGCATGCCTTCATATGTGAATGAATCCATGTCCAAACATTGCAGTGAAGGATGTAATCCCCCAAACAAAAAACAAACATGAAACAAAATAGAGAAATAGACAAAACAATTTACAGCTGTCATATATTAAGATACTTTGAAAAAAATCATCAATCCAACCGTTTTACTTCTTTCATAAATTGGAAATCCATGCATGGATGAACTCATCCATTTTAAGGTGCTTGGTCAGTTCAGTCCACCGCAGCTACATTTGAACCATATTTACTCTATCTTTGGTGACACATGACTTGCTGTATCAACAACCCTACCAGATGTTGATACAAATACAGCATAAATACAATCACAATAGATGCAAAAAGTGGAGTGCAGCATCCTCTGCGCGCCCGCCTGTCTGCCTGCCGAGTGAATGCTACGTGACTGTTGTGTCTGAGCTCCATTCAGGGATTTCTCTTGTTTGTTTTGTTGGATCTCTTTTGGGCCTCCCTGACTACATCCTCAAATGCTTTCAAGCACAAACACTCGAAGACAGAATTAGATTACTAGAAATCGCCGTGGAAACGGATTATCTTAAATCTATTTAGGTTTCACACATTACGGAGTAAAAAAAACGACACATTTTTTATTACTTACAGTACGGTTGAACATGTTTAGTTTATGTTCATTATTTTTTATTAGTATGCAATGCAAAAAAAATATTTATTTACCTTCAACACACAAATGCTTTTAAGAAATGAGAAATTAAAACAATTACTGCCACTTGTAACTATTTCTTGATATAAATAATAGTTTCTTGAATTTACACTATGTTGATTGCGATGGAAGCTAGAAAGAAATGTAATACATTTAAATACTTTAAATAAAGTATTTATTTGATTGTCAAATTTCCAACTGTTTGACAGGCTACGAATGCAAGTGTAGTCTATTGTGTTCGGGGCCCCGTCGCAACCTTTTGAGCGTTCCGACGCATGGTGTTGCCTCGCCCGTGACTCATCCAACAATTTGGTAGCAGAAAGTAGTGTGAGCTCTGCCTAAAAATGGGCGCACCATCGTTTTCTAGTCTAGTTCACGTGTTTGTGAATTTGCTAAAGACGCTCTTCTGATTAATATTGCTTTTGTGGAATATGCGTTAAGCAGCAAAATCCACCCGTTTTTAGCCATCTCAGGCGGCAGCCATTTTGCCACTTGCTGTCAATTAAAATGACATCACATTTGCTCAGGCTCGAGTAACTACCAATCATGGCTCAGCTTCAGAAAACAGGTGAGTACGATTGGTCGTTATCTTAGCTGTGCTCAACTATGATGTCATTTTTAATCAACAGCAAGTTTAAAAATGGCTGCCCCCTGAGATGGCTAAAAACGGGTACATTTTGCTGCTTAACTCATTTTCCACAAATGACATTTGACCAGAATGCTGTGTTTAGACTAGTGGGGGTCCATACAGCATATTATTGTAAAGAAAATTCTTGGGTTGATTTCCGCTTTAACATATTTTTCTATGAAATATATTCACAATACTTGCATTTCATGGTCACACTTAACTTAAAAACAACCTGTGTATGAGCAGAACATAAGATACAAACAACAATTAATCTCTTGGTCAACCTGATATTTTCTCAGAAAGACATTCACAGTACTTAAACTGCCTTTTCACACTTCATTGTAACTAGAATAACAGGTTTATAAACACAACACAAGAGACACAAGAGCTAATCATGATGTTAACATCAGTTCAGCCTGCTAGCACAAGTTCGCAGTCATTTGAGTTGACCAGATTTCTGCGATTCGAGCATCACGGCCATTTTGCAAGCTCCAAAAAGTTGCGCAAAGGCCCTGAGTACTTCACGGCACACACATTCAGCAACACATTCTTGAACCTGTCGTTTAGCCAGGGATGTGCCGTCAGAGTAGGTAAGAGGGGCAGAGCCCCACTTAACCCTGGTGTTCTTTAGTTTCTCCTCCATGTGAAGAGTAATTTAATTGAATTATGTTCCATTTTAATTGTCCATGCTTCACATTGGTTTTCTTTTACAATCCAATAATGTCACTGATTTCATCATTAAAACAGCTGAATTTGCATATTTCGTTTAAAATGCGTGGGAAGAACAGCTGCGAGAGTCACTTGACTCATCCCTCCCTTTGTGCAAGCACACACGTATCAATTGAGGCAGGCGGTTATTGCCATGTAGTTTCACACAGGAGACATTGGTGTTTCCTCATTACATCACCCCAAAAATATGTTTCATCACACATGGACTGCCCATGCTGACGTTCAACAGTCTGTCAAATATATTTCATGAATGTGTGTGACATACAGTATGTCGCCACTCTTACAGCCAGAAAACAGAAAAGCCACTCAAAGACTATGTTTGAATTGCAGCTCAATTTTGATTTTTTTTGCCCACATGCAACATGTATCTGTTTTTTTCATGCAGTGAGAACACTGCAATTTTTTTCACATCCAAACAATTTTTTGCAAAAACATTAAAGAATATGGGAATGCAGGAAGGGAGACATGCTGTAAAAACAATGGAGACCTTATAGCGCGGCAGCCAAAAGCCTTCTTACAGATACAACAATAGGACATTGTTATTCCTTAATAAAAAATAAAAAAAGCATACTTCTTTTAAATGTCTACACTTTCTCACAACTAATCAGAGGACCAATATCCAAAATCCCAAAGGAATGGATTTTAAGATTGGTCTCTTTGGGCTGTGTGGACCCTACAATGGATGCTCTCATACGATCTTTGGGGCCTCTCTCCCATCCTCTCCCAACCGTGCACCTCTCCCCCTCCCTTGCTGTCTGTCTGACTGTAACCCTACGTGACCGGACCAGGGTCCGTCAGTGCCAATGGAGGCCGCCATGGCACAGATAACGCTAACTAGCTTCCTGCTATTACTGCTAATTGCTCCACAGCCCGGAACTCAGCAGACACCCTGGGTGGGTCGTGATTGACTGCGTATGTGTGTGTGTGTGCGTGTGTATGTGTGTGTGGGGGGGGTGTCTGTGCATGTGTGTGTCAGAAATGTTATTCACAAGCTTACAAATCAAATCCACTTGCTGAAGTTGTTTTCATTGGAAATCTTCAGCCATTGATCCAATTTCTTTATCCTTTATCCTTATCCCTACTAGGGTCGCAGGTGTTCTGGATAATATACTTTAGGAAAGGAAATGTGCTCTTTTCATTATATTTTACATTGGGAAATAAACTGTTGTATTAATTCTCAATAGAAGCATATATTCTAAATTCATTTATTTAGAAGGGACGAAATTACTAGGATCCTTTTAAATGTTGCAATGTTGGTTAAATTTCCTTGTAATTGTCAGATCAAGGATATTCCTAATTTTCCAAATGAAAAAAAAAATGGCAAAAGAAAATTCACTCAACTTTTCACACAGTCTTTTTGCTAATTTCTTGTGTCATTTCCAGATAAAAAATACTCTTAATGTTTCAGTTTAAATGAAAATGTGGCCAGGTTATGAATCATTTTGAGTGGACAGTAACTACAGTGAAATAGAAATTTCTCGAAAGGTTTGGCCAACAATAACCAGTACCAATGAAGTTGACAGATTACAATTGTACTGTTCCAACATGACAATGGCAGTCTGCTACGAACAACAGGAAACAATAAATATGAACATTCTTTTCTACAAAGTTGTATAAGGGGACATAATGTATACATTTGAACTTTACATCATGCATAAAGCAGGGGCGGGGGGCGGGGGGTTCGATGTATGTGTGGCATACATGTTATCACTGGGCATTTGTAGTCCACAGAATTCTATATGACCCTGGGGAGGGGACACAGCAGCATGCGCGTATCTAACAAAGGCATCAAAGACATACGGGCAATTTAGCAAATGATCACGACAATGAGGCTCAAACTTTTGAGCTTCACAGAATGTTGGTGAATGACGCCATTTCCCATGCCATCGCCCATGAGACAGGATGTCTTTAATTGTGGAATGAAACCAACTTTGACCATCCAGCCATTTTCTTTTTGGCTTATCCTGTCTAGGGTGAGCTGGACCTTATCCCAGATGAGAGACAAGTTACACCCAGGACTGATCCCCTGTCAATCACCAGATTTAAGAGAGACCACTGGTCCCGCCCTCATTTACCTTTTTAATAATTTGGAGTCTCCAATTCGGAGTCCATTGACTTTGGGCTGAGAATGACAATACATGGTTCAACCAACACTTGAAGGGCTTAATTAGCAAAGCTGGTTTATAAACTTTGTTCAAATCCTGGAAAAGCAAATGCTTCAATTTTAAAATAATCCCAGAGAAACCTGTTGTAAACAACATAGCCGATCAAAACATTTTGTTGGCCGAAAGTAAACTACTGAACATCAGATAAATATGAGCATGGCTCCGGGCAGACTCAAGAGGACTCGCCTGGCTGAATGATCTTTGGAGCCGCGTGTGTGTGTGTGTGTGTGTGTGTGTGTAGGGGTTGAGCATGCGTGTATGCGTCTTGATGAGAGAAGGCATCAAAGAAGCCAAGCATCCTGTGGGCAACCCAGGGCAGGACCAGCGGGTGCAAGGCAGTGACAAAGTGGGTGTCCTAGAGCGGGCACCGCAACGTCTGCAACATACACATGCAATCATACACACACACACGCACGCAACAAACACACACACACACACACACACACACTGACAAAATGGGCCTCCATGTAATTGAATGTAATGATGTAGTGTCAGGACTCAGGAGACAGATAAGACATTCTCACACACACACATCCCACATACACACAATTGTGATTTAACTATTTCAAACTGAGGCTCAGCAACCAGCATAAAAAAAGTTAGTTTGATTTCCAATTTGTTACACCAAAGGCAGAAATCAAATGTATATACTTGTAAATTGGAGTCCGATAAGGTTGTCATAGCTTTATAACTTTGGATAGAGGACTGCTTTCTTGCTAATAAACCTTTCGGACATAATAAGTACACCTCTTTATAATCAGTCTGAAGTTGGACTACAGTAAATGCCTCAGTTCCTGAAACCTCTCCTTACAGACATTTTGGACAATTCAATACTTTCGACAGTTTTGAGAAGGCCTTTTTCTGCTCCAGCGCGACTGTGCCCCAGTGCACCGATATGTTAAAAAAGTGTAGTTGGATGAGTTAGGTGTGGAACAACTGTGAGCTCTACCTTTAACTCAATCCAACACCTGAGGGATGACCTACAACTGTGATTTCGGTAGTAGTGTGAGCTACTGCATATTTTGAAATTGATGAGATATCAAGTAAGGATCACTGATGATGTAGTGGTACACACGCCTGAGTTGTGTGCGGGCAGCGTGGGATCGGTTCCCGTTCAGTGACGGTGTCTGTGTGTGTGTGCCCTGCGACTGGCTGGCAACCAGTTCGGGGTGTAGTCTGCCTTTCGCCCATTGTCAGCTGGGATAGGCTCCATCACCTCCCCGCGACCCTGAAAAAGGATAAGCGGTTTGGAAGATGACACATGACACATACAGGGCTAGTATCGTCGCTACTCGCTACTATGCTACTATACGATACTTTTCAATAATTAAGCTAGATGCATTATGGAATTGCTACATCTCAATTGATTTTCACAATTTTAAGTGTTTTTTGTGATGTTTCATTTTTTATTATTAAATAGTTAAAAGCGGGCGGCACGGTGCACGACTGGTTAGCACGTCCGCCTCACAGTTCAGAGGTCGTGGGTTCGATCCCGGCCCCGGCCTCCCTGTGTGGAGTTTGCATGTTCTCCCCGTGCCTGCGTGGGTTTTCTCCGGGTTCTCCGGTTTCCTCCCACATTCCAAAAACATGCATGGTAAGTTGATTGGACTCTCTAAATTGCCCCTAGGTGTGATTGTGAGTGCGGATGTTTGTCTCTGTGTGCCCTGCGATTGGCTGGCAACCAATTCAGGGTGTCCCCCGCCCACTGCCCGAAGACAGCTGGGATAGG
Organism: Filicampus tigris; assembly: GCF_054856515.1. Classification (NCBI taxonomy): domain Eukaryota; kingdom Metazoa; phylum Chordata; class Actinopteri; order Syngnathiformes; family Syngnathidae; genus Filicampus; species Filicampus tigris. The sequence goes on along the minus strand of NC_141224.1, from coordinate 24,464,308 downwards.
CTCCAGCACGCCCCGCGACCCTTGTGAGGATAAGCGGTATCGATAATGGATGGATGGATAGTTAAAAGCCAGGATATAATTATTACAAAGTTTATTGGTAAATAGCAAATACATTTTTTTCCACAAACATTGTCATGTCTGGATTTTTTCTTACATAAAGTGCACAACGTGATCAAAACTAATTATTTTTTTCCAGGTACTGTTCATAAACTACTATGCAAAAATTTAAAGAGAAAGTCAGCCCCTTTTTTTTTATTTTAACAGTAATTGCTTCGATTCGCCTCCACTAGCCTAAACACTGCATTCTGATTAATATTGCCAGAGCTGGGCTGATTAATATTGCCACAGCTTATTCACGAAAATGATCATCCTCTGACCCGTCCTCCTTGTCCTTTTAAAGTGCTTCCGACCTTACATTCCGCTGCCACAAAAAAAAAAAAGCGTCCGTGCATGACATTATTTCAAGCTCTTTATCTGGCTAATTTCCGATGCACATCCATTTACTGGCTGGGAGAATCATGAGTGGATAGAATTGTTATAACTGTTTAACTGCAACCACCGTCAGATGTGATGATGATGATGATGATGATGATGATGTGATGATGACGACGGCGCACATAACCCGATACTATTGGGTTTTGTTGCACGTTTTCACATTTTATTGCGTTATTTTGCAATAAAAATAATTATTGCAAAAGAGTAAAAAAAAAATATTGCAGAGGGCAGACTATTCCTGCAAGAACAATACTGCAGAGAGGGAACACACATGAAAAAGAGCACTCCGGTGTTGTGCAAACTTAGCAAGTCTTACTTTTTAAAAGAACCGAAAACAACACGTAATCCGGGACTTGACCCATTTAGGGATGATTAGAGGGACGGACGAAAACCTACTTCCGTCCTTGCTTAGTTCATCCTTTTAAAAGAGTTCTCGTCCTCCGTTCGACTGTCCACAAAATGGGCGTCCGTCTGGTCCGTCCCGTCACAGGAATGGAATGCCCAACTCTGAATATTGAGTCAAAATCCTGTCAAAACTGTCAAAATCCATCTCAGGGGGCGGCCATTTTGTCACTTCGTCATTTTGTCAATCATGGCTCACTTGTTTTCTGAAGCTGAGCCATGATTGGTTGTTACCTGAGCCCTGAGCGACTGTGATGTCATTTTCAGTTGAGAGCAAGTGACAAAATGGCCAGCCCCTAAGAAGGACAAAAAACGGGTGGATTTTACTTTAACTCACATTCCGCAAACACAATCAGAATGCCGAGACTTCACGTTTAATAAAAATGCTCCCTTCATTGCACTTATCTTCTGGATAATTTTAGTTAAATTAAAATAAAATATCTTCAAGATCATCACTCCACAACGAATATAAAATAAAGAAAACGATTAATTTTCAAGTAGTGTGTGTGTGTTCAGGGAGTGTAATACAAAACTAAAATTACATTCAACTGTTCAACTGTTTTCAATCAATGACTGTATAAATAACTTGTTTCAAAGTTTCTACGCGCTCTAACATATTTACATTCTTCTCTCTCTTCCTTCTTCTTAGTCAATATTCAAACCCACTTCGCATTTTTGCTCTCTTTACAGCTATATTTTACCTTGAAGACAAGTGAGTTGATATGCTGCTGTTGTGACTTTCGTGTGGTTGTGACGGGCTACATCTGGGAAGTAAACGATAAGGAAACAATACAGTACAGCAGTACTATACTGTATTACATACAGTATTAACACTTGCATGTACGTGCTTGTGTGTATAATCACTCGAGGTCTTGACGACAGTATAAATCTTGTTCATCTGCTGCCATCTATCGTTTATCTGTATAAGACCATTTTCACCATTAAAAATAAACTTTTTCCTTTAGTGGCGCAATTTATCTTAGCAAAATGAATACATAAATTACAGCAAGGAAGACCATTCAGCGAATAAGACATTTTTTAAAGTGCCTTATGCTGATATGACAAGTTCATTAGTTATTTGTCTGTGTTATGGTCTGTGTTTTGAGTTTAGTTTCATGCTTTTCCTTGTGTTCCTTTGTCTCTCGTTAAGTTATTGAGTCCACCTGTCCTTGTCATCCCAGTGCCTTGTGTTCACCAACCAGCTTCCTCCTACCCTCTGTCTTGTCCAGGTGTTCCTCGTTGTATCGTTAATTTAATTGTCTGTATTTAGTTGCCAGCTTTCTTTCAGCCCTTGTTGGTTTGTCTGTTCTTTCCTGTCTTGTCTAAGCCCTCTCTTGTCACTGTTCAAAGTCAAAGTCAGTCCAGTCTAGTCCTAATGTTTGTTTAGTTGTTTTGTTCCTTGTTGTTTATTTAGGTCGTCAACATTTTTGTTAGTTTAGTATTATCCCAGCACCTTGTTTGCCTTTGTTTTAGATTACATACTTTATTGCACACAGATTTTTGCCTCCTGCGTTTGTGTCCTCCTCCACGATAATCTAACAGTCCGAGCTTGCTTGTTTATCTATTCATTATAGGTTGATTTATTCTGTCACTTTGGCAGATATAATTGTAGAGCTGAATAAAAAGCAAAACAATATTATAATTTCTAAACCATTATAGAGATGTAAAACACACGAGGTCTCGTTTATGATTACATAAAACATCGACCAGCAATAAGTCCTTCAGCAAAGCAATCTCAAGAAAAATAGCAATTTATTTTATTCTCCCAAATACTCTAAAGGGGAAACATAAAATGAAATTATTCTTCCAAATACTCTAAAGCGGAAACATAAAATGAAATTATGACAAATATTTGATCATCCCATTTGCAACTATACACACAGTAGGTAAATAAGACAAACATGCAGCTACGGAAAATAAATTATGTACTACAATATCATGCCAGGTAAGATGCAACACACTTGTGAGATTCAAAACATACACTGTGATTAAAAAAAAAAAAATGATGCATATTAGTATGGCAATATGAACTGTATATGTGATGTGTGTTAAGTAATGCGTCCCTGGCCCCACTTATTTTAGTATAGGTTGGGCATTGGATCCAATTGGACCGTGCAGGTGTACCTAATAAAGAGGCCAGTCAGTGTATATTGATAATGAAGCCTGCCAGGGCCTATGTGTCATGTGAAGCACCAACCCTGTCAAGTCCCAGCATTATACTCAAGGTCAGGTCAATGCTAATTAGATTAAGTTTTGTGCATAATATTTGAGGATTACATAACTTAATTTAGCATCTGCAGCTATGACATTTCAACTTGTGCATCCACATTTGCTACATCTACTGCGCCATCCAGGCTCCAGGGCAGCGTGAAGCTCTCCCCTTTCAACTCCTTTTCAATGACAGAGGAAAAGTGGGCCAGTTGCTGTGAGCTAAAATGCCTCTTCCAGTCTCCAACAACACCTAAAACACAGAGAAAACAGTAAGTCTTTATTAAGAAATCCAGTATGACAATGCAGAGATAAATACACAAGCATATGATGATTTACTTGTTCACAGTTCAGCATATAGTTGAAATTTTAGATTCATGTAAAAAGGTAGCTTACTGTCCTCACAAAATAAATGAGCAACTGTAATCAGAGGAAAGAGAACAGCTGCCTCACCTTTCCGAAGGAACTGAGACTTGTCAGAGTCCATGTATATCTTGGGGACCAAACTGAAGTTGGACATGATGTTGGCCTGCATGGACTTGAAAGAACAATGACTGGCGATTTTCTCGATGACTTCGTCACTCAGTTTTTTTCCCAGGAAGTCCGATATAAGACGTACAGCTGCAGGAAGGTCCTGCAAGGTATGAAAGTTTCTCAATGAATCCGACAATTGTATGTATAGCACACTCCAAAACCCAAAAGGCTTTTTCTTTTCTTTTTTTTTTTTTACCTGAATCATTTGCTCATATGTGATATACATGATTCTGTCTCCCAGCTCTGTGTGCCTCCAGCTCTTGACGTGGTTGGTCCATTTGCCAAACATCACTGTAGACAGACATCACAGAATCATTTTGTGTCAAAATACCGGTACAATGAAATATAATTTAAATTCAATGTGCGTGTGCATATGTTGAATATAATAATCAATGGGAATACACCTACACAATCTAAAGTATGACAAGAATCTGTCATTATAAAGATAATAATGTTGAGGGTTGTTCATCAGTCATCTTATTTATTAATAAGTTTATTATTGTGGTTGTAGTTTGCAGGGGTGTAGAAGTGTGCTGCATAATAACAAAATGTGCTACTAATCAGTGGACCTTATTTGACTAAATGAAAGCAAAACTAATGGATGTACATGTTGTCTTACTATATGTCCGAACATTACGCCTCAATTACAAGAAATCAGATTTCATCCATTGCATGGGGGCTTAGTACTGGCATCATTGTGTGAAAAGTAATTCAATTAATGAAATCAAAATCTGACTCATTTAAATGCTCTAAAAAGAAGTTCATATTTTGGACATGTGAATCAGAAAATGTTTAAATGCCGTGTTGTCATCTATTGGATTACAGTTTAAAATTATTTCTAACCTGACAGTTAAACACCAGTTGACCTTCAGTAAATAAAATCAAATAACCTCTGCCTTCCAGGAATTTATCAATAAACTCATCCCAGGTTCCGGGGTCTTCAAGGAAAGTGGCCATCTGATGGAAGTAATAGGAAGACACAACGACATCCTTCGGGTTTCTCATTACATAGATCACCTGACGAAGGGTTTAAAATGAGTCAAATTCCAGATGACTTTGAAGTTGCTAAAATGAAATACAGCACTATATTTTCAACTAGAACTAACCTTGGCTTTCGAGGACAAGAAGGACTGTGGCATGAGTTGGTAAGGAAAATGTGTGACCAGTGCTCGTGGAGAAGCCAGCTGATCGACAACTACTTTTAATCTTTTCTCCTCCAGCCAGGGAACTCTATCCCAGTTGGGAATGGTTTGGATCGGTGTCAAGTCCCCACCATTAAGCACCAGCGGGAGGAGCTCTTGCATCCAGATTGTACCTGCAGAGGAGAGCATTTTCTATTACAACGTACATTACTGCGTATGTGTGTGTAGCACCAGCGGGAGGAGCTCTTGCATCCAGATTGTACCTGCAGAGGAGAGCATTTTCTATTACAACGTACATTACTGCGTATGTGTGTGTAGCACCAGCGGGAGGAGCTCTTGCATCCAGATTGTACCTGCAGAGGAGAGCATTTTCTATTACAACGTACATTACTGCGTATGTGTGTGTGTGTGTGTGTGTGTGTGTGTGTGTGTGTGTGTATATATATATACATATATATATATATATACTGTATGGCAAAAATTGTATAATCTTGTGTAAGAAATAACCACTTAATTTCCATCTATGCGGTTTGCTCAATCAGAACCAGACATTTAAAAGAATTAATGCAAAGTTTACACTCTCATACGCACACCTTTTACCGGTAATTCACTCACGCCCCCACACACGCCTCTAGCAATCGGCTCCCATTGAGGTTCAGCTCATGATTTTACATGTTGACATAACTAGTGAACATTTCTGATTGTTGTTCAGCACTTTCACCTGCATGTTAAACATATTAAATATATTGCTGCAATTATTTTGAATCAAGCAGTCAAGTTTCATATACTGTACATCCAAGATTGTCTTACCTGTCCAAATTTCCAATTACATTCTTAACACTGCATAGAGATTTTGATTGCACAGCTTAATGCCTTAATGTTTTCTGTCCCCTTTTGTGACACTTCATTTAGTGCTTATCAGCTACCTGGCATAGACTGCACCATCATTCAGTACAGAAATAAAAACACCAAAGTTCAAGGGAGCATCTCATTCAACAAAAATATCAATCAAGTATCACACTTGACCACAAAGCATACATCTTTGGTTATTAAAGAACTCAGTGATGGCTGATAAACATTTGCATGAACTCCATATTAGCACAGATGCGCTAATATTAAACTCGTGACACGTCCAAGGCAACATTGGGGCAAGGGTATTCTGAATCAACAACACTGACCTGACTTTGGGTACGTGACGGCAATGGCGTCATCGTCTTTAAACATGAATTCCTGTGCAAAAAATGTCAAGCATTCTTGAGAGTGGGTTTCCTTTGGCAACATAAGTCCATGGTGCATGAAATGCAATTCTTCTATAGACATTGTGTTTTTCCTTTCAACTATCGAAGGAAGAGTCAGGCGGGTCCGTTGAGACGTTCACGTACACGGAAATGTGTAAACATACTTTACAAAGTTGGGGTGCTTCAATCAAGATAATTTAGATAGCGCGCAAGCCTTCATATTTACAGTAGCTTTTAGGAAGCTCAAAAAGTTAATATCACCACCTATGGTATAAAAGAGGACAACAAAACGACCCCCGATTTAAAAGTTTGCACATGTCCGAGGGCACGGGAAGCAAGCACAACACATCCCAACTTCCGCCAATCTAATGGAATGTCTCTTGGGGAAGAAAAAAACGAGAACGCCAAACTGAGTAAATTACATTGTTTGTGGTGCTTCGAGCGTGTCTACATAAGACAACACGCTCACCATTGAAATTCAAAACATGTTCTCCCATGACGCCGAAGACTTAGGGATAATGGTTACAGAGGGGGCTTTGTCCCGAAAAATGCAGGACAGAAGTGAACCGAGTAAGTTCTCAACTCTTTACAGAAATACAGTGATCCCTTGCTACTTCGCGCTTCAACTTTCGCGCCCTCAGTGCATTGCGGATTTTTCAGAAGCATTCATAAATTAAAAATGAAACAACACAGCCATATCGGGAGCTATATTGCAGAAAAACGCATTGTTTCAAAGATGTGAGTTGATTCGGAGGCTTTGTACATACCCGCAGGCACTCCTAAAAGGCGATGACTGGTTCCCAGCGCGAGATCGACCAACAAGAGCACAAGTGGATTTACTTTTTCTAATAAAGTTTTGTAAAACATGAGATAGTACAGTACAACAGCTGTGTTTATAATTCGTGAGCGCAAAGCAGTGCGCTCCCGGCCGGCCGGACGACTTAAGACATCGCCAAATAAAGTGTGAAAGTGTTTGTTACTTTTGTCTTAGGTTGTCTTAAAACAGCTTACCTTAACTACAATCCCACGTTGCATTTTATCCAAAGGACTTTATTGATGTTGTTGTGCAAAAATAAAGTTAATGCATGATCCCCCCGGCGGCCATGCTTCTTCTTTGTTTTTTAAATGAAGTAGGAGGAGAAGAAGAAGAAAAAGCAGGCGAAGAAGATCGAGGAAAGAAGAAGGAGCGGGCGCTTTTACTTTCACTTTTCACAACGGCGACAAGTGTTTTAAAGTGCAGGATTGGATAAATTACACTATGGCATTCTAGTTAATGTAAGTCAATTTTATGATAAAAATTACAACTTTAACGTAGTTTTTAGCGAGCGTTCCGTCCTGCTCGTCAGCTGCCGCGGTCGGTCGAAGCTAAATTCTGATCACAGCCTGCAAGCTTGGTATTTATATTCTTCATTTTGCATTTTTATAGTTAAATTGATTGTTTAAGAAGTATTTAGAAGTGTGGGAACCATGTTGGGGTTCACAACAGCGTAACAGAGGCACAAATGCCCCAAAATAAAACTACAATAAATATCATATAAAATAATAATCATAATCATAAGTCCGACTCTACTTTGCGGCTTTCACGTATCACAGCGGGTTCTGTCCCCCCATTAACCGCGATGAATGAGGGATCACTGTAATTAATTCCTTACACGGTACTTACGTCGGTTTTCTAAACGGTTACCTTTAACGCAGAAGCCACGGCCCAGAAGAAAAATGTCAGCAAAACAAAAAATAAATAAATAAATAAAAGTAAACATTCAAGATGCTCATTTATAATGCACACAGTATTTAAAAAAATACTGAGCAACTATATATATATATATATATATATATATATATATATATATATATATATATATATATATTAGGGCTGTCAAAGTTAAAGCATTTACTATGGAGATTAATTTAAATTTTATAATGCACAAAAAAAATTTACTCAGTTAACTCAGTTTTAGTTCCTTCCTGTAGCAGCTGACCTCTGCTCACTGTGCAGCCAAACTTAGAGAGTCACTAGGGCTGTTCGATTTTGCCCAATAAGAAAATCCCGATTATTTTCTCTCAAACGCGATTTTACGATTACGATTACGATTTCTTTGTAAAATAAAAAATAATGAAAAATGAAAATCTGACTCATTTAAAAATGCTCTAAAAAGAAGTTCAGATTTTGGACATGTAAATCAGAAAATGTTTAAATGCCGTGTTGTCATCTATCGGATTACAGTTTAAAATTATTTCTAACCTGACAGTTAAACACCAGTTGACCTTCAGTCAAACAAGCAAAGGAAAACAAATTACAGCACACTCTGATAGAAATGACTCAGTTTTGGGGGGCTGTTAAATTAATTCACTCTCCCTATTTTAAGGGAACCAACGGGGTACAGAGTGAGGGCATGCAACTAGGGCGAGTGGCTACTTCAGCCCAGCGTCTTAAGAGAAAAACAAGTCACCGTAAAAAAATAAATAAATAAAATAACCTCTGCCATCCAGGAATTTATCAATAACCTCATCCCAGGTTCCAGGGTCTTCAAGGAAAGTGGCCATCTGATGGAAGTAATAGGAAGACACAACGACATCCTTCGGGTTTCTCATTACATAGATCACCTGATGAAGGATTTAAAATGAGTCAAATTCCAGATGACTTTGAAGTTGCAAAGGTGAAATACAGCACTATATTTTCAACTAGAACTAACCTTGGCTTTCGAGGAGTAGAAGGACTGTGGCATGAGTTGGTAAGGAAAATGTGTGACCAGTGCTCGTGGAGAAGCCAGCTGATCGACAACTACTTTTAATCTATATATAATAATAATATATTATTATTATATGATAAGAAAATCCCGATTATTTTCTCTCAAACGCGATTTTACGATTACGATTTCTTTGTAAAGTAAAAAATAATGAAAAATGAACTATTTTGAATGTCACACAAGGGTCGTGGGCGTGCTGGAGCCTATCCCAGCTGTCTTGGGGCAGTAGGCGGGGGACACCCCGAACCGGTTGCCAGCCAATCGCAGGGCACACAGAGACAAACATCCGCGCTCACAATCACACCTAGGGGCAATTTAGAGTGTCCAATCAACTTACCATGCATGTTTTTGGAATGTGGGAGGAATCCGGAGTACCCGGAGAAAACCCACGCAGGCACGGGGAGAACATGCAAACTCCACACAGAGAGACCGGAGCCGGGATCGAACCCACGACCTCTGAGGCAGACGTGCTGAGGCAGTCGACCACCTTGCCTCCCTACATATATGTGTGTGTGTGTGTGTGTGTGTGTGTGTGTGTGTATGTATATATATATATATATATATACATAGTCTTCCCCATGTTGCATCTTGTGAGATAAAGTCTCAGATTCACAAATAATTCGTCCATGTTCTTCAGAGTGGAACTCAAAAGAAAAAAACTAGAGAAATAGATGTGAAAATAAACAGTACTGGTTAAGTACCTGATTTGGGATATGTCACAGCAAACACATCGGTGTCCTCCACAGAGAAATTTTCAGCAAATTCCAAGCTCTCCTCAGAGTGAGCTCCGGGTGGCAGGGCCAGGCCGCGATACTTGATGTAGCTGGACCAGGACATGCTGACTGGAGATCCGCAAGAGGACTGCTAGGTCACGTCACGCCTCTTTCCTTAAGGTAGTCTGTTTAGTAGTTTGTGTGATTATAAGTGAGTTCCTCCTACTTCCGCTGACAGGAATGAGCCACGTTGCCCCCTTACACTGTCCACTTGGATTGACTGCAAACTATTGATTTTGCAGGGATACAAGGATCAGTAAAATGTAAAATGCTAAACTAGAATTGACCTTTGGTTTAGATGAGATGAAGGAAGGGTTAAATAAGGAATAAAGAAAAATGAGAGACACGATCAGGGTTATGCCATCTGCCACACAATTAACGCCAAAAATTTGATAAATAGGGGGGGCTGAGAAAATAGTTTATAAATATATTTTAGAATATCAAATAAAATGCTGAAGGAGCTTAACTGGAGCAACACAGATTTCTGACGGGCCTTTTGCCCGCCCCCAACCCTGGTGTAGCGCCATCCCTTCTCTAATCAAGGGACCTCTTTCCCACTTGGCATGGTTTCGAATGGCCCTCAGGTCAGATGTAGCATTTTTATTACATCAAGTATAATTATTAGATAATTAAGGCCATATTTTTGTCAAATCTAATTGAATACCAAGATCTGCAGACACCCTGTAGTTACAGATACTGGCCCTCCAGGTCACACTTGTTCAATTCACATTGGAATGTGCAAGGCATTCATCAAGCCATTAGTGTTTCCCAGCATTGGTTATTCTTGCAACAAAAGCCACAGTGTGTCAACAGAGAAAGCAATGTGTATGTGCGTATTAGCGAACAGCTGTGAGCATTGAGGGCTGCTCAAAATGCAAGCTTTGTGGGCCGACTGAAGCACCCGCTAAGTGGAAAGGGGAGGTGTGATGGCACAAAATGACGTGCATCGTGAGCTCAACTTTCACAGGGGACAGATGTACTGTATGACTTGTGGTTTGATCACAGTAGCGTCACATTCTTCAAAAATGGTCCATGGGGAAGTAAAAAATTATTTGCAATCATATGTTCTCTGCGCCATCACTAGTCTAAACGTGGCATTCTGATTAACATTGCCTTTGTGGAATATGAGTTAAGCAGCAAAATGCATATTTTTAGCCAATCGTGGCTCAGCTTCAGAAAACAGATGAGCCGTGATTGGTCGTTACCTGAGCCCTGAGCAACTGTGATGTGATTTTCAGTCGACAGAAAGTGGCAAAATGGCCGCCCCGAGATGGACAAAAACCGGAGGATTTTACTGCTTAACTCATATTTCACAAACGCAATATTAAACAAAATGCCATGTTTTCGACTAGTGGGCCTGCACATAACCTATTCTTGTAAAGATGTTTTGGGGGTTTGACTTCAACTTTAATAAGCCCACAAAATGGCAGTCCTATCAATTTTCAGAGCAAACTACAAACACTCAATAATCTCTGATCTAACAGTGCTAAAATGTTCCCAAAAATCATGACAAATGTGAGTATCAATATATCAATATCTTAGGGGTAGAAGGGATGTTTTATAGTTGTGACCAAAACCCTCCACAGATCTTTTTTGTTATTGGCTAAGAGAAGCAAAGCAAATAATGCAGAGAACAACAACTGCCATTATGTTCCACTCCTCATTGTACATTCTATTGAGCAAAGACGATACTGCGCTTTCTCCGTCGCTCAGAGAAGTGTAACAATATACTTGTGGGAATTGCGGATGGTTTCTCCAGGATTTGGCACACAAGAGGTTAAATACCTGGATATGATACTTTTAATTTATTGAGGTCACTCATTGAACACAAGAGTGGTTTTTTTTATACAGTTTGCTGAGTAGCAAGACATGACATTATATTCCAAAGGGAATTAGGATATGGTATAGCACATACACGGAAAAAAACTCCTGTAAGATGGATCTCATGAGATCATAGAGATGTACCTAATGTTGTGGCCGGACTACAGGTTTGAAATATCTGTTGACTATGATGAAGAGTTTGCAATCATAATTATTGAACAAGTTTAACATTTTCGATTGTGGACCCCTACAGTTTTCCAGGCAGCTCAGAAAAAAAAAAAAAAAAAACTCACTCACCATCCCAGCCCACAGGATAATCTCTCAGGATACTCTAATCTTTTAGAGATTTAGTAATTGGGCCTTGTCCGACTTTCCTCAGAAGGGTAAAATAATGCTCATATTCAGCAGAATTATCGGTATGCATGTACCCTACCTGGATAAACGTAGGTAGACAACCAAGAAAAAACGAAATCCACGAAACCCTGTGCAGTCCAATCAATCAAACAATGAAAACTCAAGTTCAGATTTATTCACATCTCAGGAATGTCATTTTAGAAAATCGTCCAGCAACAAGACTTATGGTGTAAGAGACCATCTAGCAAGGGGGAGATTTTATTCAATCCAGACTTCAACAAGAACAGTAGACGGCCAGCATAATTTCTTTTGAAAGAATGTGTCCCAGGTATTTGCTCAACATATAGTGACACTTCAGACACTACGGCTAACAGGTTTGAATCTGTCCTGTGGTACGGTTAGGTACGTTGTCAGGTTTATGGCTCTGTTAGTCTTAGAACATTCTAGGTGGATTCATAACATACATACAGGCCACATTTTGTATTGAACTGTGACGAAAAATCATAACTTGGTTGCTCATTGATTATTCTCAGTTCTTAGATCATGACATGTGTCCAAAATGTATTGCGTATATAAATAAAATTACATTTCTGGTGTTCACTTAAAAAGAAAAGAAAAAACATGATCAAAAGGTATTGTTAATTCATTAACAAGGATGAACATAAATGTTCCTTGCCATATTTGCAATGGCTAATTTGTGATCAAAATACACCTTTTCACTAAATCTCAAGTGTTTCAGTCGATACAATAGAGAATGTCTTTTGATATCACTTGCATCCACCACAAAAGAATAAGCTCCATTTCAGATCCACCAAATCAACAATTGGGCAGGAAATGAAGGAGTGGGGGTGATGGTTAGCCTGGATGAACTGTCTCGATTACCAATTGGTGGCTTGGGTGTAAGACCAGTCAATACAAATAGTTTTGGACTTAGTTGCTGTGCACCAGGGTGACAAAGAGAAAAAGCGAGCAGAGAGAGATGGCCCCAGTCAGCACAGCTTTCACCAACAACACGGTCCAGCTGCCCAAGAGGAAGGCATGGATGAACAACCTGCACGTGCAGAGGTGCAAAAACAAGTTAGCACACACAGTGTTCAAAGTAGATTTGACACAATAATGGATATTCAATTCCACTTTTTTCAGACCAGTGCAGAAAGCAGTACGAGTACTCAACTCTTGAGTAGTCACGATACTGATACCTAGTCCTGATACCACTACTACTTTTGATACATAACATTTACATTGCATTTAAATTTAGGATTCCCCACACTTCAGTGCAACTACTTGAGGCTAACTGCGGCACAAAGTGAAGTTTCATCACCAGTTTGTGATGTTCACTAATGCACAGACTAAAACTAATGACAACTTTATTGCATGCTTGTGACCCTAGTGAGGATAAGTGTTTCAGAAAATGAACTGCACTGTGTCTTTACGGTCATAATAGTAATTAATACTTGTTGGAGTACAAACGGCCACTGCTCATTAAAGTGCAGTGATACTTATAAATGATTTTATTTTGGTCATTAAAAATGTTTTCATATGTGTTAAGACTTTTGAATTAATGGACAGATTTATGAAGCTTTTGGCCGATAAATTGATGTATCATATTGAGGTAAATGTGAAACAATGATTTCTTAGAGTTTCTCACACTTCATTTGTTCTTTTTTTCGGCTCTGTGAATGTCCGTGGTGTTGTGTACGCATGCGCGGTGCAAAGTAGGGCTGTCCCAAACGATTATTTTTCTACCGATTAATCATTAATTATCGACTATTTTTACGATTAGTCGATTAGTCTAACAATTAATTTTTCGACTAATCTAGCGATTATTTTTGACTTGACGATTATTAATTCCAAAAAACACTTCTGAAAGCTTAAATTCTTTGTTTATTAAAGTAAAAAAAAAAACCTTTTGAAATGAAATGAACTAATCAGGTTAATTAATCAACAAAATAATTAATTAACTGATAATTAAAAAAATCATAATCTCTTTTTTTAATCTCACTTAAAAATTGCTGAAAAAAGCCACAAAGCTCCCAATTGTCTGTATGCATGTATCCGTATTCATTTATGGTGTATATCTTTTTTTCAAATGCCCAGTCATTTTCCGTCTTGAGGAACTGTTTGGGGCATTTCACTCCCTGGTTTCTGTTTTCACAACAATCATTGCAGAATGAGTGGAAGTTCCACTCACCATCAATTAAGTGTCCAGTCACCCCCAAATAACCGTGGTTGCAAGTTGAGGTCCAGTGAACTGCGGTTTTAGCAAATTTGTCCGAATCGTTCTGCGCACATCTCACTGGGAAGAGGCTACAGTAGAGAATACATGTCCCAGGTGGCTGGAAACACCTTGGGATCCACAAGGAAGAGCTGGACCAAGTGGCAAGGGAGAGGAAAGTCTGGGCTTCCCCGCTTCAGCTGCCCTGCCCCTGTGACCTGACCTCGAATAAGTTAAATTCTGTTTTTGATGTTGATGTTTGCTTGACGGCTTCGAAGGGTGCTTACAAATAAAATGAATATGAATGAATAAAATTATTGTTATTATTATTGTTAACAATGACAATAATAATAATAATATGTCACGTTAGGGCAAGTCTGCACAAAATACACTGCATTCTCCATTCGCTCCTTTTCACTATTAATGAATGGATATTAATGGCAATATTCGGTTTTGAAAGGCCGCCTAAAGGCGCAAAAAATGAATATGCTCATATTCGGGTTTCAAAAACCCAAATACGACCCCTGAGTTTCCCCGTTTCTAACCCGAATATCTGATCAAAAACGCGATGGGGTTACTTCATTTGAACGGAACATTGGTTTGCGTTCTGCGCATGCTCTATCCTCAAGGAACCTTGGTCTTTTGAGTACTCGTATGCACGCAAAACCCACAGGAAATACATAAGCAGACATACAGAAGCAGGGATGCACAAACATGGCGAAACTCAGACGCAGGCCACGCAGCACAGAACCACACTTTTGGGGGAGGGAGGAAACTAGTGACATGACAATAATGCGCTTGTATACGGGAGTAACTACATCCGCTCACGCATGTCAACGGGTTATCCCGAACGTTTCAGAAACTGGAATTTTGACCTTAACCCGAATATTGACGCCGTGTAAACGTAGTCAATTTATCCTTTTAATCTGTTTCAACCAAATTAGATGATGTTTATACAAAATTATGTGAAGTCAGCGACGTCTCAGCAATATGAGATTCAAGCCCAGGATACCAGATGTGCTGAAAATCCTTTTTCTTTTTTACTTTGATACAACAAGCATGTATGTATGTCTGTTTATCTATGCAATTTCTGGTTACAATTTTTGATACAAAACGTGAAGTATACTGTATGGATTAGGCCTTTCTTTACAATGGGTATTTTACCCATTATATTTTAGTGGTAACTAAAACATAAATGACGTCTTTGAAATGATCTACAATTTAAAAATTAACAGTACAAACATATTTTTTCCCCCAGAATATGTTCTTTGCAGAGCCAGTAGTTGAAATACGGCATTCTGATTAATATTGTGTGTGTGGAATATAAATTAAGCAGCAAAATGCACCCACTTTTAGCCATTTTAGGCAGCAGCCATTTGGTCACTTCTGTTGACTGAAGACGACAGCGATAACGACCAATCACGGCTCACCTGCTTTCTGAAGCTGAACCATGATTGGTCATTACCTGAGCCCTGAGCAACTTCGATGTCATCTTCAGACGACAGAAGTGACACAATGGCCGGGGGCCCCCTGAGCTAGCTAAAAACGGATGGATTTCTCCTATTCCACAAACGCAATATTAATCAGAATGCCGTGTTTACACTAGTGGGCCTGCATAGAACATATTCTGGAAAAAAATATGGGTTGACTTCCCCTTGATATATTTAAAAATATATATCACTCTCTTAAAATTGTATGAAATTTGAACAAAATTTCATTGTGGGTGCAAACTTGAAAACTGTATCATCTGGATGTGACGCAGGTTGCTCATTTCCACAATGTTACTGTATTTCATATCTTATCTCTGTGCTCTTGTTGAGTGTGCACTTACTCCATTAAGAAGGACTTGTAGACACAGAGTGCCAGCAGCACAGTAACAGGGAGCCTGAAGGTCTTGGGAAGGTCATAACGTGTAAACATCCACACTACTGCTGCCATGGCAATATAATGGACCTGTACACAGACAGAAAGAAGAGAAATAAAAACAATTTGACAATGTGCTCATCTGACCACAGAGGGTAACTATCTTTTCACCCGTTGCTGCGATATCAAAATGACATCAGAAGAATGTGTGGCCAGTGCTTCTGTGAGCAAAAATAATATGGTAAAAGGAGACCCCCAGTGGATGAGAACATGAATGACACTCACCAAACTAATATTGGAGTCAAAGCTCATCTGGATATATTTCCAGTCAAACTCAATCCCTCTGGCCCCGACCCAGAGTGGAAGACATCTGCAAAACCACAAGGACAGACTTTGATACGAACACTTACAACACATAAAACTGAGCTATTTCTTTTAACCGTATTTTCCAGACTATAAGCCACACTTTTATACAAGCCGCATCCACTTTATTTTAAAAAATAAATAAATAAATAAAACATATACAGCCCACACCTTTATATAAGCTGCACCTACCTATGTTGAAAAATTAGATATTTACTTCATTTACAGAACGATTATGAAGTGTAAATGTACATGTATGTACCTGAACAGATTCTTTCCTAACAGTGCCTTTTTAACTCGGCAGCAACTTTGCTGATTAAAACAGAACAAAGCCAAGAGAAAATAACCAGTGCTTATCATTTCACTGCCCACTGCCACTCCAGTTTGTCAGTTAATGGCCATATTGCTCTACTTACACCACCTAATTCATAACCTAGTCACATCCTGTGAATGGCAATTGTATTGTATTGTGTTGTAATTCTGGTTAGAGCGCCCCTAGGAGTGGAAGAAAAATCCACAGAATAGCCACACCTTTATATCAGCCCCATAGTTCAAAACCTAGGAAAAAGTAGCGGCTTTTATAGTCCAGAAAATACGGTAAATGGCACAAAATTAAGTTACGGGAATTTCAACAAAGGGACTATGCTTACCTAGACATTACAAGTTCTGCGGTTGCCCAGCCCATAGCGGCCACCATGATTTTGTACTCTCCTTTGCCGGCATTACGTGACATGACAAGATGGAGGCCCAACAGATCTGCAAGGTCCACTGTTGCTTTCATAAATTCCTGATACAAACAAACAGTCATATCCAAAACCTTCTGCATGTGGTTTGTTTGGCTAGCGGATTTCCACACCATCACTGGCAACTGGCGGCTGGTTTATCCCAGTGGACTCCCCACATTTACGGTTAGGCGACAAAAACCTGGTCACCGTATTATATTCTATTGTGCAAATTAGATGTAACTACATCTGCATGTCCCCATACACCTCAAAATTAGGTGAGAGGTCGATATAAAAAGCTAGATATATTTTAACACTTTTTGGGTGGTCCCAAAGTTTTCCCACTTTGGGATTGAGTTATCCCACCGTGGCTGCGATAAATATGGAAATACTGCATGCAAATTATCAAATTGAAAGAGAGGCAACAGCTGTACATCATATCATCAAAAAATAAAAACAGAAAACACATGTTTAACCAGCCAGACCGCATTTTTCTAAGACAAGCGCTACCCGCGTGACGTGATCACACGAAAATGGCGTCACGGGTAATGATGCTTATGGCGGAACCGGATCTATTGTCACGTTAGCCATCTTATCAAGCATTAAATTCAACTGTTAAACAGTCAATGAAGCCCTGCAAGACAGTTAATCAACCAATGCCTTTGTCTTTGTTGCTTCATTGTTTGCTTCATACAGTCACAGCTGCAGACAAAGTGAGTATGGCCGCTTACACGCTGGAGAGGCGGACACGAAAATACACCGGTTATCTTAGCGCTATCTAGCAGTTTGTACAACAAGCAGATGGATTTAAAATGAATTGAAAAGATTAAGTGCTTCAGAAAATGGATGGACGGTTGGAAGAACACCCTGGGTTCTGCCCTTCGACAGTGAGTGTACGGCGGGGAATCCTGGTGTTTAAAGTAAGTATTATCTTCAACAAGAGGTTGATGCTGCCTTGCCATTGGCACGTATGTATATTTGATATGTTTTCAAAAACGTGAATTGGAGGCTAGGCAAAGTGCTTTGGACAACATATTGTATAGATAAAGCACTATAAAAGGGCATTTCATTTACCACCGTGATAAAATTGGGGTGTTACTTATTTTGGACTATCCAATGACGTGTTTTTCAGCCAAAGTACAGTTAGTAATGCATTTGAATGCATTCTGGATTTGGTGGTTAAATGGTTAAAGTGGTAATCAACCCAAACATTTTTTTTTCAAGATTATGTTCCCAGCAGGCCCTCTAGTTGAAACACGGCATTCTGATTAATATTTAGTTTGTGGAATATGAGTTAAGAAGCAAAATCCACCCCTTTTTAGCCATCTCAGGGGGCGGGCATTTTGTCACTTCTGTCGACTGAAAATGACATCACAACCGCTCGGGTCTCAGGTAACAACCGATCACGGCTCAGCTTCAGAAAACAGGTCAACCGCGATTGGTCATTATCTGAGCCCTGAGCAGTTGTGATGTCATTTTCAGTCGAGAGAAGTGACAAAATGGCTGGCTCAGAGATGGCTAAAAATGGGGGGATTAAAATTGATTCCACAAATGCAGTATTTATCAGAATGCCTTGTTTCAACTAGTGGGCTTGCATAGAACATATTCTTGACAAAAATATGTTTGGGTTGACTTCCACTTTAACGAACAGCGATTGTGCATTAGAGGTAAGACTCCAGCTCCTAAGCACTTTACACAACAACGATCTGACGTATTATTCAGTAGCAGCTGGTGGGTTTAAAGGAAGGCACAGTCAACGACTTGAGATCACATCCGTTTCCAACATGGCGCCTTCCATTAAAATTAACCACGGGGATTGCGGGCATGCTGTTTTGTCTAATATAAGACTAGACACAAAGATGGGAACACCAGATATTTCTCAAACTTTACAACATTGCTCCCTTTCACCATCAACTGGGCCAGCGGAGGTATGAGTTCGTAACTTGAGGTTTCACTATATTCAGTCTCGGCAGAAGTCACTGTACTAAATTAACTTTATGAAGGCATAATTGTTACTATTACTTTTGTTTTCAAGCTCATCTTTTGTGCAAATGTACCTGATGTTAGGCTAGTGAGAACATTGTCACTTTGACACTTACCCCTACAAAGTCATAAACTCCAGCTCCTCCTTCCCAGGTGGGGAAAAACGTTGCAAGGAACAACATCTGGCAAATACAATAATAGCAAAAAAACACTTATATTTTTGGTGGTATCTAGCTCAGTGGTTCTCAACTTATTAGGGGTCCCTCCTGCATATTTTTGATTGAACTTAAATGAATAAAGTCCAAATACGAGCTTTTGCTTATAACTTCCTGAACAAATGTACAGGTTTTACAATAAATGCATTATTAAGAAATGAATGGTGTAAGCCCAGGGAAACGCTATAATTTGAAAAGAATGCAGATCATGTCAAGTATGCATCAACAGTCTCATGCAGTAACTTTTTAAGAATTCAAAAGGGAGCAAGATCTCTTCTTAAAATACAATGACTTAAACTTGTTAAACAGAAGGAATTAGAGGGGGGGTACGTCCTGTTAACCTCTGTAGTTTAGGTAGACCACGGCCTCAGTCACATCTGAGTAAAAAAAAATGATTTGAAGTATTTCTATAAATGTCAAAAGAGCTTCTTTTTTTTTTTAAAAGAATGACATCATGGACCCCTGGTTGAGCAACACTGATTTATCTGACATGAAACTTTAAAATGTTTTTCTCATTTAGCTTTGAGGTGAATGCCAAATTATAGAGATCACTCACTTTGCAGAGCTGGACAAAAAGGTAGGTAGCTCCAGCCTGGACACACCTCCAGAAAGCGTTGTACTCGGAACTAAAATCACACAATATACAAAATGAAGCCCATAATTGCTTGTCAACATCAAGTACCACCATTTCCACAACTCTAAGAGGATTTGGCAGTCCCTCACAAAGCTCTGTGATTACTAAGCCGATTAGCAGACCCTTTTGTTTCTACTACAAGGAAATGCAACTTGAAAGCAGCACGTACAATAACTACCAAACAATTTGGAAATAGCTACTTATGTTTCAAAGTGGGCTAGTTGTATCATATAGGTATGTGAAGAAACACTTGATGACCTGGTCAAACCATCAATTTCCAGGCACAAGAACCATTATTTAAAAGTAAGATGACTTATCCTAGTGCTGGGTGATAATTCAATATGAATATGTATCAGGATAGACACATGGTCGATATTAATAGAAAATGCCTTCGATAAAATGTTCGATAGAAAAAAAACATTAGGAACAAACCCGACCCTGGCACTGTGCGTGCTGCAGGCATGGACGTAGACCCCGACCCCGGCACTTTTTTTCTCCTCTACAACGGACCTCTGGTCATGACTATGCATCTGTACTTAAGCTTGACAGTGCATTGTATTATTGAATGACAGTTTTAAACTAATCATTGATTTATGTTTACGTAAAACCACGGAGAAAGGTGAAAGGCTAGTCACTAGCTGGTTGGCAAAATGACTTGCTGACAGACTGTTTGGTTTACAGACTTGACT
Source organism: Filicampus tigris (assembly GCF_054856515.1). Taxonomy (NCBI): domain Eukaryota; kingdom Metazoa; phylum Chordata; class Actinopteri; order Syngnathiformes; family Syngnathidae; genus Filicampus; species Filicampus tigris. The sequence continues at coordinate 24,443,910 of NC_141224.1, read as the reverse complement.
GACTACCTTCTCTCATGTTGATGATTTCGTTTCAGATGGTATATGCACTTTCTTCTTTCATTATTGGTTTAATTAAGAACAGATCTGAAATCTATTGTGTAAGTCAAATGCTGTTAATCCCAATGGATTGTTCTGTGTGTATTAAGTTAAATTGACTGGCATTTTGAGTTCAAAGAAAGAAAATTTAAGTTTAAATAAAAGACATTCAAAATACTCCATTTTTTATTTTACAAACAAATCGTAATTGTAAGATCGGGTTTGAGAGAAAACAATCTTGATTTTCTTGTTTGGCAAAATCGAACTGCCCTACATGGACGTATAGCACAGCCGACTCCAAGCGCGAAAAGAAGCAGCTAAACCGACGAAGAACATATGCGCACGTGTGCGTGTGACATGACTTTGTTCAAATAAATAACCAATCGACTCAGTACAACTCCTGCAATAAGATGATATTGTGCATTCATACTAATCCGATTAAACACCTCCGGATGGATATGTGGTTTAGCAGTAAAGGAGTTGTCTTAGATGTCCTATAAGTGCCAGTGGTAGTCATATTTCCGACACTCGGAATTGCACTCGTCACAATCAGGCAAACATGAATGGATTCTGGCAATAAGAAGCACGCTAAAAAGATAAAGTGGCCGTAAGAGTACTGGTCAACAGTAATACATGCACTGTAAGAAAGTATTAGTTAACTACACTTACATTGTATGAACATTGAATGATGAATCAACAATCCTGCTTTGGGGTAGTGTCTTCCGCAAGTTAGCATCTACGGTGCACTGCAAGATGAGCAACTATGCACATTACACTGCATTGCAATGTATGCAAAAACACATAACTGTTCTTATTTTTAAATAGGTTTAAAAAAATTCGTAATTTTCAAAATTGACTGGTATGAAATTCTTACACAGTGAGAATTTTTTTTCAGCCATATAGACCGACCCTAATAAGCACATTATTTTTAAAAAGGGGTTTCTTTTCAACACAAGGTATGTAGTTTTTATATTGACCAGTTTATTTGACTTTTTCATAGTTGAGTTGACCTCTTATTAAAGGTTAAATACCATATTGGCCTGAATATAAGACTGTGTTTTTTGCATTGAAATAAGACTGAAAAAGTGGGGGTAGTCTTATATTCGGGGTCTAGACATTATACCCATTCACGACGCTTGATGGCGCCAGATATCATTGAAGCGAATGCTGAACTTGACTCCGCAGGCCAAAGCAACCCGTCACGTGAGGATGACGCGTTTTGGGAGGAGCCAGAGGATGGGATTAAAGACAGCGACACTGAGCACAGCGAGGCAGATAATTGTTTGTGAGGAGTAATGTTCTGTCATGATAGATCTCAGCTACTCTCAAGTTAAACCAGTTTGCATTATTTTATTGCATTGTTTTTCCTTATTCAGATTTGTTTCAAGACTACAGTTAGTTAGACTTCACTTTGATGGTTTTTGCAGTTATTGCAATTTTGTTTGATCATAATAGATTGGTTTATTTACATTTCAAAAACCAGAAGCCATTAATTTACGAATGGGATTTCTCTTTAGTTTACATATTTAAATGTTGAGATATTAAGATTTGAATGAGGCTAAATAACATGCATTTTCTCTCAAATATATTGTTATAATCATTTGTTTCAGATGTACTGTAATTATTTTCTGTATAAAAATTAATTTGGTGTTCAAAAAAACTTTTTTCAAACTTGAGTCTTGAAAAAGAGGGGGTCGTCTTATAATCAGGGCCAATACGGTAATATATGTTAAAATAAAATTACTTAAATTCAGTCTTTTTTCTCCGGTGTTTATGATTTATTGTAAAAAAATAAAATAAAAACATCAATAATTATCAATATCGACCAAGATGAAATGTGGTGATATACTTTTCAGTCATATCGCCCAGCCCTATCTTACCCTTTGATTTTGGAATGTGAATTGTGTAAACTTGCAGGGCATTCTAGTGACCATGAAAGAAGTTGACTGGGATCTTTCAGTGATTTACATAAGTCACCCACTGTTATAAAGAATAATTGAACATATTGAAATGGCTCCAGACACCAGGTTATCAAATTACATCACAATGCTTACTAGTACACATCTTCAGATGTGGAAATTTAAAGTTTACTGAAAAATACTATTCAATGAAATTAATAATAAAGCTGGGGAATGTCATAAAAGGCTCACTGAGTACCATTTTTAGGTGCCAATACAATAAATATTTTGTAATTTCTTCATTATTCAGGATACTGTAATGTATCCCAATAATTTGTCATATTAAAATAGTTTTCGAGCTCTTTCACATCGAACAAATTTATATGAAATTGTAGCAACTTGATTTTTTTTTTCTTCACATACTTATATACAACTTGTTACTTTCAGTGGGAACGTGTTTTGTGAATGTATTAAGTATAGTTGCAGATTTAAAAGATATACAGTACTTACAGCCCGCTACACTTGTATGTTATAAAGTAAGGGAAATAGGCCAAAGCAAAGCAATTTCCAAAATGAAACAGGGTCATGACGGCTACTCAGATGATCCGGTGGCCTGTAGAAATACAGTATTTTGAAAAGAAAAGGAAAAAAAATATTAGTCCACACTACAAATGTGCAATTCACACCACCGGACTGATATTGAATAATACAATTCAACAACATGATCTTGAAAACTACAATTTAACATTTCTCAATCACGCGTTAAGTGAATTCATCTGAATTAGGATGGCTAAACAAAGCTACCAATGGAATTAGGCACCTTGATCACACTGTATCACTAGATACGCATGTCAGTCAATGAAACACTGCGCACGATACGTATACACATATGTTAATCTCAATGTCCTCACACACAAGGATGAAAAGTATGGTTGTAACACAAAATGTAATATTAGTAAAACGTTACTTACAACAAGAATTGGGAAGAAGCAGAACGTCGCGCTGCCAAACGACAACCGGAAGTTACTGTAGTTCTACGTTAAAATCCCTCCGACTGAGTTTCCGTTGGTGCTCAATGAAAGCGATAAATAACCACCAGGGGGAGCCTTATCAAACTAAACCGCAGTCTTTGACCTCCCAAAAAGTGTTGAAAGTTTTATTGAATTCTTGTATCGAACCATCACACATAATTTGAATTATTTGGGGACATACAAAGGAATTGTCCCAAAGAAAATGATACGGTGCCAAAATGTGTGTCGCCTAACCCTGCTCCACAAGAAAATCTAGATAATCGCGACTCCTAGTTCATTGCTACTGCGTTTCCGTCGTCGTCTCGCTCACGAGTGTAAGTATATTTTCCGCTTCGCTTTATGTTTGATTAGGGTAGTTTTTGTTATTTTTCAATATACGTACTCGGTTGTAGCATCCTTGCCTTTTGCATTTGTTTTGTTTCGTTTACCCTGCCTGTTTCATGCCTGCGTCCTTTGTTGTACTTTGTTGTTTATATATCTTTTGTTAATTCAAAACTTTGTTCATGTCTACATTTTTGGGATCCTTATTTTTTGCAGGTTCACTTTCGCTGAACCTGACAGCAGGGTTCAACACTAATTTTTGCACTGGTGCTCCCAACTTGTTCAGCTGGTCGCACAAGCACAGTATTTGGTCACACCCTTTTTTAGTGCGGTACAGCATGACCATATAATGGAGGACCAAAGCGGCCAAAAAAAAATAAAAATAATGATTCAAAATAAAAACAAATGTATAAAATATAAATAAATTGATATTCAACTGTAATTATATGTTCATTTTTTTAAATGTATTTTACCTCTATTTTGTATTATATACTTTTTATTTCCATATATTTTCTTTTTTCAATTATATATTTTATTTTCACTTATTTATTTTTGATTTTGGCAGTTCTGGTCCTGCAGTGAGGGGTCGATCCATAGTGCGTCTTGGGTGAGCTGTATTCGCCTATTGGTTGATCGACATGTCATACACTCAGGACCGCCCCCTCGTTTGAATAACATTTTCTTGTGCATTTCATACAATAAATGTTAATCTAATTAGAGGGCGGTCCAAAGTGTGTTGAACTATTCACCTATTGGCTGATAGACATCCATATTTCAAACCGCCACGCCAGTTTGCGTATCGGATTGTGGTCGTTTTGAAAGTGTCTCCCCAGTACCATCTGCGCCCATGGTCAAGACACAAGCCTTCTCGCGGTGTGGCTTGTCAGCAAGCCAGGCATGCCTACTAGATTTCTGCATTTAAATGTTGACCAACCTATAGGCGAATAGTTCAACCCAAGACACACTTAAAGGGACACTTGATTGAGCTGAACATCAACACTTATAGAATAGGTCTGTATGAAAAAAATGATTTCAGCACTAAAATAATCTGTAGTGATTTATGGGCTTTTTTTGTGATGACTAAAGCCGCAAATTGTCCCACCCACTTTTGGGGAGTGTTTTTTTTCTATCTCTATCTCAGGCTGTTAGCGTCATCAGAGTTGAGGCTTGATCTGTGTTGTTCCTTGTTTTTGTTTTTCATGTTCTGTTGTCACCTAGTGTCTGAAAATGATTAATTGCCACTAAAATTCATTTGCACATTCCTACTTTTGTCCATTTCAAATTGTGAAAATATAAAAACGGGCGGCACAATATTTAGTTTTTATTAACATCAAATGTGAACTCCTATGAAGAAAAACCAGTATCACCTCCACAAAATCAAACATGTTATGCTGATCGTTTTTCTTTTTTTTTTTTTTTAAACTACCGGTTACAGTGGACAATACCAGGAATGTAAATCGGAATTTTAGTGACAATTGATCATAGTTTTTGGACATTTAGCGATGCAAACGCTTTATTTTCCCATAGGCAGCCATGGCTGTTGGCTCCGGCTTGCTCCCACGGCTAGTCGAGGCAGGATTAGTTTTGATTGCTAACAGTCAATATTAGCAGAAGGAGATCATCTTCTTACATGAGGGTTCGTGTCTCGGACGAGCTGCCCGCTCGAATAGGAGTTAGCTCCACGCCACCACCGGTCAGCAAGTAGCCAGTGTTCTGCCAGATTCCGCTCGGCATCACTGGTGCGGCATGTGCGGCTAATAAGTGGCAGATTCGAGAAAATGGATGGAGGTATAAACTTTGAAAAGACATGGGGCTCTGTTCCACGGATATCTGCCGTCTAGGCAGCCAAGGCTGCCAGGTCCAGGTGACCGGGGGGCCTCTACACTAGGTGTGGGGTCTCCCCGGCTAATCTGGGCCGGGGGTCTCTGTGATGGTGGCACTCCCCGTGGCCCGTGGGCTGTCATTCCCCTCAGTGTGAATGAGCCCCCCCTGGGCACCCTTTCCTCATATGGTTTCTCTGTGCCTTGTCATGTCTTTTTTAATACAGTTCATCAGGTTGTGTGCTTTGTGTGTGTGTGTGTGTGTGTGTATTGCGAGTGCTGATGTACTGGCAGATATATGTCTTTGGGTTTGTTGGGAGGGAGGGCGGGAGCGGGTCTTCCTTTTATGTTGTGTTTTGGACATTTTTATTGGACAGCACTTTGAGTTGCATTTTTTTGCATGAAAAGTGCTATATAAATAAATGTGATTGATTGATTGATACTGTGTCAAGAACGTGGGGGTTTACTTCGCGTGGGAGTTCATCGTGGGCAAAGAATATAGCTGAATGCATTGTTTACATTTTCATAATCTGCCCCTGGCCAATAGCTTGCCGGTTGGATTTTTCTAACCATGAGAAATAGTGATTACCGCCACCAATGGTATGGAAGGGTATTACATCTCACGCATGCAAATTACTTTAATAGTCAGCGTCGCTGTCTGTCGTTGCGGTCTATTTTTCCAGCCACAGGGGGTAAGCGTCTGTCACAGTTGGCCAATGTCGGATTGGTCTATCTAGGCCTTCAAAATTGGACTTAAAGATTAAGAGCACCGGACTTCCAGCGAGGCCGTCCCTTCAGCCGAGTATGGCCATTTAAGCAACCTCATTTCCGGATAGGCGGCGCAGGGGTGGACCTCGGAGAAAAAGTAAGTCAAGCTAACACTTTAAGTGTAATCTGTAACAACCTATGAGCAATTCAGCTAACGAAAAAGTTTCTTGGAACACAATGTGTTTGAGTCTCTTGGTGACTTCGTGACATAAAACGACGTAAGTGCACCTTAGCTGCATGTAGGCTGCTCATTTCTTGCTCTCTTTGGTCAGACATAGAAAGGCTAATCATTTTGTGATGTTTTCAGAGATTGAAGTGGGCCAAAGTAGAGATGTCCACATGTATTGGAGCCGATTGATCCCCGTTATTTTGACAATATTAGCGATGTTATTTACAATGACTTTGAATGACAAAATGTAATCGGTCCCTATCGTGACATCACACAAGGCATGGAGCGAGGGGAGGGGATGTGGTCAAATTGCTAATTTCTTGTAGGCGTTCCTGAACACGTTAGTTTTGTACTGATTTCTCCAAAACAAATTGATAAAAGTTAAAATGCAAGCTATATATCATTTTCCTGATTTAAAAAAAATACTGTACATAAATTGAGCTTGTTATTGAAAAATAGACCGTCTCGGCTCCATGATCCTTTAAGTCTGCCCCCTCATTTGAATATTCCATTTATAATTTCCTTCTGCATTGGACCAAAACAGCCAGAATAAAGTCAATATTAAAAAAATATTGGAAAAAACACAAATGTATGTTAAAAATAAGTTTAAAAATTAAAAACCAATAGCAAAATAAATGTGGGAATATGAAAATATACTAAATAATACAAATACAAAAATATAATACAATTAATTGTCGATTTATTTTTATATATTTTTTTCAATTATATAAATATTTTTACATTTGTTTTTATTTTCACTTATTGTTTATTTTGGCAGTTTTGGTCCACCATACATAACGGGTACATGATACTAACCACTGACATCTCTTGCGTTTGTCTAGACACGAGGTGCATTCAAATGCAGTTGGTAATTTCAATCTCAAACAGAAAAAAGTTCCATCAAGGCATTAAACCAAGGGTTTTCAATCCTGTTCGAGGGCCGCTGTCATTTCCTGTTTCCTTCTCTCCCTGCTGCAACACACTTGATCCAAATGATCAGCTCATCAGCAAAGTCTGTAGAAGATGGAACCCACCCGTTTGTGTCCATCTCAGGGGGTGACCATTTTGTCACTTGCATTCGACCGAAAATGACATCTCAGGGCTCGGCTTCATAAAACAAAGTGAGCCTTGATTGGTCGTTACCTGAGCAACTGTGATGTCATTTTCAGTCGACAGAAGTGACAAAATGGCTGCGCCCTGAGATGGCTAAAAACAGGTGGATTTTGCTCCTTAACTCCAGAGCTGGGCAGTCCGTCCCTAGGCCGGACCGGCCGGACCCTCTGGCCCGGCCGTATGCCCATTTTTGGGGCGGAGGGTGACAAATTTGAAAAAATGGCTGGACTAAGCATGGCTGGAAGTGGATTTTAGTCCGGCTGGCCCACTAATCGGCCCTCATGCGTGTGACGTGCTCGCGAGGCAGCCAAATTTCATCTCAGCCTACTCGTTGAAAGGCTTCTTTTTAGGCTTCTTTCAAAACAACTTGTGTCCAGGAGTATATTCAACACATGATAATGAATATGGCTGGGGGGTCGCGGCTGATCTTTAACAGATAAATCAATGCAAAAGTAAGTGAAATAAAAATAGACACTGAAATAACCCATTCACAAATGTTTGTGACTCTTGATAATCTATATGCTCACTAGAAGGCCTGTCATTTGACTTTTCTGCGTTACATTTGACTGTCACATCGCCATACTCTCTGCTGCTTTGGCAGGTATTGGCCAATTCACTAGTGAAAGTTGGCTAAATGTAGCCAGCAGAGTTGTTTGTCAAATATCACCCAGATTTGTAGTTCAATAGTTGTAAAAAAAAAAACCTGTGCGTTGTAGTGTTAAATAAGGGAGCGGGCCCCTTGTACTTTCCTAGCCCTGAATAGGAGTTTGGTGTGGTGTGGGTACTGACGGGTATTTGAGCGACGTGAGCAGGTCTATCGCATCGTCTTCACATAAATTAAATGTAATCACAAGCAATTTGAGCAAATGTGTTATCTAAGTACTTGTCGCCAACTTCAATATCCAATAAGTAGCCATCAGTTTCAAAAAGGTTGGTAAAGCCTGATTTGAAAGGATGACCTTTTAACTTACATTTCATCTGTACCTAAGACCCAGCATCATATTGACAGTCAGTACATGTATCATCTCCACATGCATCTGTAAATTAATGGGACAACTAGTCAACTTGAAGGTTTTCAAGTTTTGTTTATTGTCTCATTACTCTTTAGAGTTACAGTCACTCTGCCCTTCCTCCTTCCACTGGTGAATAAGCCTTTGAAACACACCAACATGGAGATGGATACAGCAGTTAACGACAGTATTGAGCCATAACAACACATCTACAGGGCCGGTGGGAGGTGCAGAGGGCAGGGGCACACAGACACAAATACTGTCACCAGCCAATCATCTCATCATTAAAGGGAAAGACGAGATTAAATCAGAACACTTAACACATAATTTCTGCTTTCTAATTATACAGAAGAAGAGCTAAGGGACTGGATGCTATGACAGGATTATGGGTGGAGCCTGTGTGTAAAAGAGAAAGGAGGGGATAGAGCGTGGTTGAGGTGGTCCCTTTCTGGACGTGCCTTCAGCACAGCTAAGTGTTTACTCTTTGCGGTGCATGTACATCAGCAGGTCAGCAACGCGGTGGCTGTAGCCAAACTCATTATCATACCTAGAGCAGGGTACAGAGAAATGTGAGAATGAGTTTATAAAATGTATGGTTTTCTGTTTGCAAAAATCTGATTCAAGTGAAGGACAAATGCACACAAAAAACAACTAACCAGGAAATGAGCTTCACAAAGTTGTCATTGAGGGAGATGCCAGCACCAGCATCAAAGATGGAGGAGTGGGTGTCGCCAATGAAGTCAGAGGACACCACCTGCTCAAAACAGTACAGGCAGTCAGTGTCTGCTAGTGAAATTGAAGAAAAACATTTCACACATTGACAATATTTGTGTCACCTGATCCTCAGTGTAACCGAGCACTCCCTTCATGGGCCCATGAGCGGCCTTCTTGACTGCTTCCTTAATCTGAGCATAAGATGCGGACCTGGACAGGCGACATGTCAGGTCTACCACAGACACATCAGCCACAGGCACCCTGAACGCCATGCCTGTCAGCTTGCTGGAGACAAATGAACACCATTACTATGTATTACTCTTCGTTAACAAAACCGCATGGAGCGGTTCATGTAATGTGTTTGTGTTCATGTGCTTTACCCGTTAAGCTCGGGAATGACTTTGCCCACGGCCTTGGCAGCACCAGTGGAGGCTGGAATGATGTTTTGGTGAGCCCCGCGGCCATCACGCCAGGCCTTGGCACTGGGACCATCCACTGTCTTCTGAGTGGCTGTGTAAGCATGGACTGTAGTCTACGAAGAAAATAAGACTTCACTTTCAACTACATCATTAAATTAGAAAGACTACTATAAATATAAGCAGACCAAATTCCAAACTAAATTGTGCTTGTTATTAGAGATAGACCGATTGTGTTTTTTTCAGGGCCGATACGATACCGATTATCAGTAGTCAAGGAGGCCGATAACCGCTACTTGGAGCCGATATCCATTTTCAGAAAAAAGTAAAATTTGGGCGTCAAAATCCCCCCCAAAAAGAAATCTCTTAAATTTGTTGAAAGGTCTTTAAGCATCTGTGTAGGTGAACAATTTTTCAGATTTGCATAATGTTGATTTTTTAAAATTATTATTAATGTTTTCCAATATACATCTTTGTAGTAAAATTCCAACAAAAAGGGAGCATAAACATGTCTTCAAAAGTGATATGAAAACTTGAACTCCATATAGTTTTCTACTGTAAATAAAGTCCGCCAAAATTTCAAAATGACAGAAATGTTAAAATTTCACTTATCCATGTTTTGATTTCACACACAAAACAAAAACAAAAAGTGCAGAGTGCGGCCAGGGTCAGTAGAATCTCTTAAAGGTTTTGAATGAATAGTTCCTTGAAGTTAACAGTTTTTTCTTTTTTTAAGTTATTTAATATCGGCCATCAGATTTTTGAAAAAGGCAGATGCCGATATTCGTCAAAACACTGAATATCGGAGCCGATAATCTATCTATCCCTACTTGTTGTGGATGCTTACCATGAGGGCCTCCTCAATGCCAAAGTTATCATGAATGACTTTGGCCAGGGGGGCCAGGCAGTTGGTGGTGCAGGAGGCATTGCTGTTCACAGAAACACATGCGCCATCTTTGAGAAGTTGTGAGTCACATCAGTCGCCTGCGCAAAGAAAACTTCAAGAACGCAACACATTACCTGACAATCGTCATGGAGGAGGGATCGTACTTGTCCTCATTGACGCCCATGACAAACATGGGGGCATCAGGTGAGGGTGCTGACACTACCACACGTTGAGCCCCACCACTGATGTGAGCCTATAGTCATGATGGAAAGGGCACAAATTAGAAACTTTGAAAAACTCAAGACATAATGTGCATGCACGTACGGGATGCTCAAGTACATACAGAGGCCTTCTCAACACTGAGGAAAACTCCGGTGGACTCCACAACGTACTTGGCACCAGCATCGCCCCAGGGGATCTCAGCTGGCTTCATACTAGTCAGATCAAGAGGAAAAGATCTTTAATAACTACTACTACTTCAAGTATTTTAAAGACGAGGTGACATGAAACATTTAGAAAGCACCCCCCCCCCGCACGAACTAAAACCACATTAAATATATATTTTCTATATAGCGCAAAAAATATACGTATATGCGAATCTGCAGGTGCTGAACCACGTGCATGTGGGGGTCGACTGTAGTTTCTTTTCCTGATGCAGATCTGATCACTGGTCAAACAGTAAATTATGACATTACAACCAATCACTGTTTGTGCATAAAATGCAAAATATCGGCCGATCCAATCAAGCTGATCAGATCTGTGCAAAGTGGACTGGGCAGCAGGGAAAACTGGCACCCTACTAGTGATGAATTATTCTTTTCAATTTTACTTCTGTGCCTACCACTGGAAGACAGAGATCTCCTGGCCATTCACGATGAGCTTGCCATCCTTCTCGCACACCTCACCATCAAAACGGCCATGAGTGGAGTCATACTTGAACATGTAGACCTAAGAAGCAGGCACAATGATATTGCTCGGTATGCATGTTTTTGATCAGTGGACGCACATTTGAACTGAATGACAAGCACGACATGGCAAGTACATTCTAGCCAAGTATTCTACGCTTCAGCACAGTTCAATATCTTATACTGTATGTTACACCCACATAGGCCAAAAGACATTTCAGTATTCTCTCACCATGTACTTCAGGTCAATGAAGGGGTCATTTATGGCCACAACCTTGATGCCTTTCTGCAAGCAGGCCCTCACAACAAGGCGGCCAATACGACCAAAGCTACGGACAAGGACAAAGACATTCTTAGTTCTCTTTCACAGTCAGTCCTCGGACAGAAGATGAAATTGCATTCCAAAATATATTGTAACTGTGTCCCTCAGACAAATACAGTGTTCACTCACTTTTTGCAGGTGATGGGTTCCATGCCCCCTCGCAACATGTGAATTTACATGAAGTAGAAGTATTTTTTTTTTTTTTTGTGTGTGTGATTTACGCCTGTATAGTCATTACAATCGATATCAATAGAAAATGCCTTTGATGAAATGTCGGTTCGGGATTGTGTGACCGCAAAGTAGTGAAGGAACACTGAGAAAATTCTTAGACGAGCTGCAATTATGCGACCTGAACACACTCTGATGACATTAAGATTTTTATTGTGATAACAACGGCAGAAAGCATTAACTATGATGCAACCTACAACATCCTTACACCAAATGTGTGTTTCTCACATACCCATTGATTCCAACACAGAGGTCTGGCATGGTTGCTGCTTCCTGGGGGGTATTGGGTTACCTGGAAAGCAACAGAAGAAGCCTTGTGAACAAAAACTTGGCGTTATGCAAAGGGATGTCAAACGATTAAAATTTTGAATCGAGTTAATCACAGCTTAAAAAATAATTGATCATAATTAATCGCAATTCGAATTCGATCTCCAAAATATGCCATATTTTTCTGTAAATTGTTGTTGGAATGGAAAGACAAAAGGCACAAGGCAGATATATACATTCAACATACCGTTCAATTACAAAATTTAATTACCGCCCGCTAACGTGGTAAATTTGACAGCACTAATTATGCAACCATTGGTGAGGAGGGGTTATACCCAAGTAAGAAATCCTTCTTGTTAAGTATGTAAATGGGTCCACTGAATGCGAAAACCCTCGTAAAATACATCAAAGTTATGTTATGCAACAGTCTACGAAAGCCGTTTGAACACAAGCTGCTATGTATTCATCTCAGTAAGTTGAATGTCAGGGAGTGTTTCAGTGCAGTGTAGGAAAAATACAGGTTCTGGCTGAAGCGCAAGCGCTGGTATTGTGTCGTGCATGGACATGTTTGGAAAACAATGGTGACAATGAGAAGGCGGGGCAAAATGCAGGGAGGGAAGTTGGAATAGAACACAGCGATCAGGTCGGATCAAACATGATGCCTGGCATCCGTTCAGCTATGTGATCCTCCTTCCCCGTGGCTCGACTTGTTGGTTTTGTCTCCTTTCATTTGTGCTGAGTGTGATCAACCACGGTAGAGGCATACAATGTTTAGTTATGCCGTTGTCTTTCCACTTTAATAGAAGCCAGTTTTGTCTCTCATTCAATACACACTGAGTGTGTTACTAGACTTGCTGTGCGGTGGAAAACCTGGGATCGTGAAGTGTTTTTTTTTCTTTCTGAAAGTTCCAACTCTTACTAAACCAGCAGCATTCACAAGGTGCATTAGCCCGGTGAGCTCAGGTAACTCAGGCTGTCCTTGACACTGCTTGGATGTCATTTTAGACTGCTACAGTGTAATCTGCTTAACTGCTGTGTGGCTACAAGTGTGTGTCGCTCATGTTAGACAAGCTGACTGCTAAACTCATTATGGGTACACTTCAAATAAAGAGATGGAAATAAAACATACTGAACAATTTTTGCGTCACTCAAAATAATGTTAAAAAAAAACCCACCAGGTCACTAGTGAAGAGTACATGTTAAAAGTTTCCTTTCTGTTTGATCGGGTTTAATTGAAACCTCCTGTCCACCATTTTGTGTTGCTCTCTCTTATAAACAAGGTCATTAAAGGAGAGCGGATACGAGCAAGCGTTGCTGTACGCTCCCTTCTTTCTCCTCTGCAGTTACATCACCTTTTGTGTGTTTACAAAACTCAGCAATCACCTCTCTTGTCTTGACTTTTCCTTCCTTGCTGGGTCCGCCTAAGCCTTCCCAAGAAGGCTACTTTGCTAATTAATGAAATACATTTGCGAACCGGCTCAGCAAAATGCATTTAGGGCTGTGCAATTAATCAATATTCAATTACATTTACAACACTCCACGATTACAAAATTGGCATAATCGTAAAAAAATATTAATATTCATTTATATCCAACGCATGTTTGTTTACACGAGGAAATCATACTTGAATTACTACATTTGCACCTTTTTAAAAATTTTTTATTACATTTTATACATTTTGTTTGATCCAAAAGTAACTTACTTACATTTGTCTTTATATTTTTTTTTTGTTTAAACATCTTTTATGTGTAAACTTGTTTTGTACCAAAAAATAAATGATTGGTTGAATAATCTTGATTTCAATTACTTCCCAAATAATCATGATAAATGTTTTTTTTTTCATAATCGAGCAGCCCTAAAATGCGTCACAGGCACCCGTATTTCAGAAATTACGTTTCGGCATGATCAAAAAGTGCATGAGCTCAACATTCCAATGATATATCAACCGTACAACACCTTACAATTACTACAAAAGGATCTGGGAGTAATCTTTCATGGATAAAAACATATTTTGGGGGCTTTTTTTCAAATGATATATATTGATAGCACATGCTTTGGCGTTGACAAAAAAGCAAACCTCATAAAACTGAACCCAAAATGCCGTCGTAAAAGGGGCGTATTCAGCTCTCTCGCATGCAAGTGGGAATGGGTAAGTCATCTCAAATTTAGTTTAAACAGTATTGCAGTACAGTAACGTCAAAACTGCAATTTAGACCACAAATTCAATCAAAAAAATGTTAAAAAATGGCTTCACTAAGCATGGCCGGAGGTGTATTTTAGTCCGGCCCACGTGCGTGTGACGTGCTCGCGAGGTGGCCAAACTTCATCTCAGCCTACTCGGTGAAAGGCTTCTTTTTAGGCTTCTTTCTATTCCCGCGTCGGCGCGAGCGACAACTGCTGTTATAGGGATTGTGGCATTGCCCCACCCCGGCCCCTCTTTGTAATGGTATGCCCCAGTTGCAGGTGGTAGGCACGGGTTGAATTAATAAAAACGCGTTCATTGAACTACGACTGATGGAGTATCGTTGGGAGACGCTACAGTACTATGTGGCGCATTTTGAAGCGTGTTTGAAGCGTTTCCACAGCGGGTTTGAATAGTAAATTAGCCAGCTAATGATCCTTAAAAATCGATTCCCGCTCAGTGACAGTGTCTATGTGTGCCCCGCGACTGGCTGGCGACCAGTTCGGGGTGTAGTCTGCCTTCGCCCATTGACGGCTGGGATAGGCTCCAGCAACTCCCCGCGACCCTGTATAGGATAAGCGGTTTGGAAGATGACATGACATGATCCTTAAAAAGCCTCTGCCGTTAGTGTCTCTCCCGCAGCGACGTCAATCACGGACGCTTTTTGGGTCGGTGGGGCGTAATGGGGCGGGGGCCGACAATGTTTATGAATATGGCCGGAGGGCCACGGCCGGGAGGGTACCCAGGTCAAGGGAGGAGGGTCGCGGCCGGACCGGCAAAAAATGGTCAAGTGCCCAGCTCTGCTGATCCTGCATTCAGGACACTCACATTGGCATCCACACAATTACATTAGGTGGTGCACAGAGGCTGCATTGTGCCTAGTAGAGCAGTCAAGTGAAATGTTGTGAACAGCATCTTAACATCTGATGGCACTCATTAAATGCACAGGGGGAGGGTGACACTGATTCTCTAATGGTCTCGAGGCCAAACAACTATTTTAGTCTTGCAAGTAGTTGCATCACAAGGACACATTTTCTTTTCTGTACTTCTATCTTCTTCCACCTGCTCGCTCACTGCCACTGGTTCTAATTTCTGTTGAATCATTGTCATGCTTACAATTCAGCACCAAACTTCCATCAACCTACGGTGTTTGTTCCGTTTTGACCGTTCTTTGTCAGCCCTGTCCACTTCCTTTGGAGCACAATGCCCTCCCCCTGAGCTGTGACCCATTTATTAGAGAAGAAAATGGGTGGGAGTTGGAGGGGCCATGGCTGGGAAAAGGGGTTTACGCCAAACAACATGCTTCTATTTTCTGTTGTATGACATGAACAAGATAATCGGTAGGAGCTACAATTCTTGTCAGATACCAAAAGCCATAACTGGGAAAAAAATAGTGCCGCTCCACAGCTTTTTGTTCCTGCCCAATTCAAACTTTTATCTTGCTTTCTTTGCCTCTGCCACATCCTCTATCTCAAGAGTACTTTTCCATTGCAGTAAGCTAACTGGCTGTCAGCCATGATGAACATACAATGAAGGCATGTTTTCACTTGTGGCCAACCTCCCTGAGAAACGAGGCAAAGACCGGTGACAATTCTACTCTGTTCATAACAACACAAATGAAATCCACTACCTTCCCCTGCCCGGTTTCCATTTGTGGAAAATGTCACCTTGCTGCCACATTCTTGTCCAACATCATCCCGCCACCATGCGCACACGCACACACACCCCCACCCACGCACACACACACACAGGCTGCACACTCAGCAAGCCTTACACTTCCTGCGGACAGCGATGTACAATTGACACGTCTGCTCTTTGTGTTAGTGGCATGCTTGATCAGCAACTACCAAAAGGACTTAGTTGTCGTTGGGTTTTTGGGCTTGTCACGCATGTTTTGTTTGCCTGTTTATACTAGGGCCCGACCGATGTGGATTTTTTTAGGCCGATGCCAATTATGCCCCTCGCTCACCATTAGTGGCATGCTACTGTGGCAGGTCCAGTGCCGAACTGATAAAAAAAAAAAAAGAAAAAAAAGAAAGCGCTGTCCCACTACTCGCTGTCGCCCGTACTTCTGGAAGTCATTTCGTTTGCGGCTGCTTGAACGCTAGGCGCTAAGCTAACTTGCCCTGTAGCAGCACGTCTTTATTTATACTATTAAGTATGTGCAACGCAGCAACGAGCTGCATGCTGTGCATTATCTCCTCCGTTATGACAAATAAAGAAGCCCACTAACATGTGGCGTTTTCACCGTGGAAGCGAACGAGGGGTCGCTAAGTGTGCTAATCGCTAAAGTGAAATGCAGAATCGAAAATAGCAAAATAAGTGCTTAGGTATTAGGGGTGTAATGGTACGCTAAATCACATTTCGGTTCGGTTCGGATTTTTGGAAACTTTGGTTCGGTAAATTTTTTGTACAAAAAAAAGATTTTTTAAAAAAATATGTTTATTTTGAAACGATGACAAGTAAATGGTACATTTTTTAGAAAAAAATAAAAGTGAACCATACCATTCAGGTGATATTCTAAGAAATTACACCAGAATAAAAAATAACTAACAATAAAGATCTCTTAATTTAGTAAATTATTAAGACACTGAAATCTTTAAACACTCAACAGCAAAAGCCTATGACACACCTAAGTATTCAAGTTAAAGATAAATTGTCATTACAGTACATGTATACACTTCTTGTGATGAATAAAATACATACAATAACAATTACAATTATTGCTAACTATATTAAAAATCTTTTTACAATGAATTTTTTTTTTTAAAGTCTTTATGAAATTGTATACACTTTTTAGGCATTGAAATCTTTGAAGGTTCAACAGCATATTGTAACGAATTGGGTTATCTGTGTTGTGGTCGGATTTGTGTGTTGCTGAGTTGTGTTGTTTCCGAGGTTCATGAATGCATCGTACGAAGCAGCGGAGAAAGAAGAGCGCGAGCAGTTGTGCTCGTGATAATCGTTCTCGTAAAACGTGATAGTTAAACTACGCTTGACGGCGTGTTCCTGGAAGACGCTACAATATGATAAATCTCGCTATTTAAGTTTAACGTTTTGGGCTAAAAAGACTGCTTGCTTCCTCGTCTAAGATTTGCGTTACACCCCTATTAGGTATACAGTAGAGTTTTTACTGAAGCCTGATTGGACTGCGTAAGCGTGGAGATCCAGCAGTTATGAACAGAAATGTTGTATTACAATCGGCACCTATCTAGACAAAAAAATAAAGCGAGGGCTACATTAGGAATTTAGCACACAATCACAAATATTCTCATTGTGAATTTTACACTCACCCTTACTGGTAGGACCAAAAGATTCAAATAATATCATGATATGGATTTTAAAGCCATACCGCTAAGCCCTCAGTCTCTGTTTGAAGCAGTTAAGTCTCTAGCAAAAATATGGAAAAAATATTGACTTATGTACAAAGAACTTGCACATTAGTACAAAATGTAATTCATTTTGGGGTTAAAAATTTACTTTATGTTCACAATTGCACATAAATGCATATTTATACTTGACAGCAAGTAGTACAGTAATTCTTTACTTGAACCATTGAACCTCACAAAACCTCTTTAGTGTCTTTATTAGAGCTTTTAATGTTTTTGATGGTATAATGGCATTTTGTGTCATGTTTGTAAATGTTACTGTACATTGTGACTATTGCACTGAAGCTTGATTTCAAGGAAATCGCAAATTAAATCAAAATCGCAATATCAGTCAGAAAAATCGCAATACAATTTTTTCCTGAAATTGTTCAGTCCTACTGATTACAGATTAATTGGTTGATTAATTAAAATGGTATAAAATACATAAAATAACATCTTCCCCCAAATAATTTCAATGGGCAGTCAATTACTGTATATGCAGATTGTTGCTATTTGTGCGCTGCCGTGGTCCCTATTCCCCGCAAATAGCAATTCACCTGTAACTATAGTGCTGGGCCAGACAATAAGCCTTTTTGGGTGGTGGCCCGACAATGAACCAAGTTGTGGTGGCCCTGCCAGAACTAGCAGTGGCCTTGATTTAAAACATGACTTAAAGCAGAAGTCCACCCAATCATATTTTTTTCAAGAATATGTTCCCAGCAGACTCACTAGTTGCAACACGGCATTCTGATTAATTTTGCATTTGTGGAATATAAGTTAAGCAGCAAAATGCACTTGGTTTTAGACATCTCTGGGGGCGGCCATTTTGTCTTCTGTTGACTGAAAATGACATCACAACTGCTCGCAACGGCCAATCACGGCTAACCTGTTTTCTGAATCTGAGCCGTGATTGGTAGGCTTTAACAAAATTAATCATTCTAATTATTTTACTTTTTATTTTATTATTTTTTATTAAGTATAATAAAAAGATGCATTCATATTGGGGATGTCACAATATTGGCAATATCATGATATCGTGTTATTAAAATTGCCACAATATATCGTCGTCATCGTGTCACGTTATTAATAGCAGCAAATCTGTTGAAAAGCCCAAGTTGTTTTCCATTTGTCCAGTTCCAGCACCCTCTCGTGGTTAGTTTATTAGTTCAGTTTTATTTGATGCAATTTTTTGCCACCTATAATGGATGGATAGATGTTTAAGACCCATGCTAATAGCCAGATAAAGAGGAACATAACACATTTGAATTCCTCCACAAATTGACCTGATTCACAATATGTGTGTGCATTAGCAAGTAAGTGCCTCAATATTAGGTGTTCGATCAATGTAGGTAATCTATTCCTTTGTGAATGCTGTTATTATGTAAAAAAATATGAATATGGTGATTTTAGAATGCAGTCCAGCTCAGTGACCAAGCTGGCGGCGACCTTGCGATCAGGCAGTGCATGTGTATTAAAAATAATAATATGTTTGATTTATATAGTACGCTTTTGGACACTTAAAGTCGCTTTACTAAATAAGAGACTAAACATTTGCAATAACAAAATAAAGAGATCCAACATAACACAAATAAAGATAATAACAAAGACAATAATATACAATAAAAGAAAAGCTAGTTTGCGCTGGTCATCTAGGAGTGGAGATTTCAAGTTATTGAGTTAAAAAAATCCTAACAGGCTAATTTTTCACTTTTTAGTCAACACGTGTGCTATCAATACGGAACATGCATCCTAGATTCTTAGGGGGGGTGGGGTCATTGAATGCGCAAGCACATGCATAAATGAAAGGTGCGCCGGTCAGCCTGCAGAGGATTCAAAAGCAGACGTGTCATGTGATGACTCTGCAGAGGCGGTGCAGGCAAACACTCCCGTCGTTGATGAAAGCTACCAGAATGCAGCATTTGCAAAGCAGCAAACATATATGAAATAACTGATTATGAAGATGTTTAAAAATATTGCAAGTGTTGTATTTTAACCAAACAATTTCAAGAGTTTATATTATACTGGCCTTTAAAATTACTTTTTTTTTTTTCTTCTCCACAATTTATATGGTATTTGGTAACAAATACCATATAGAATGTATATATTTTCAACTAACAATTTGCACTGGAAATAGTCAAATTATCAGCAAATGTAGAACTAGTACTTCCTGGTTAGGGTACTTAACCCTCTATAACTATTTATACAAACATGTATAAAAACTTGATTTGTACAATTCTAAAACTGAAACAGTATCAGTGCTTGTCATACGTGGAAGGCATCTTCCAAATCATCACTAGGCCTAAAAAACCCTGCTAACCGATATTGGATCGACAACAGGACTAAGCATCTCTGCAGCAACTGCAGGCCTGCAATGATGACCTTCAGTCACGGCCTGTACGATGGATTCCGTGTAGTTTGCCCATCTCAACTTTGAGAGATTTGAGAATATATTAGCCACAGATATGCATCGTAACAGCAGCTGCAGGCCTGCATCGACCTTCCCCTGCTAGAGTGACGACCTTCAGCTATGAGACAAGGCCTTACATGTCTATCTGTACACCACACCTATGTGAACAGAGTAGGCTCACATCAGAAGAAGGTATACTTATTGTAATAACTCAAACGGGTATAAACAGAACTATAGTTGAAAGCGATACAGAGCTATTCCGTTCAAGATTCAAACACAAATAAATAAGGCGTGTTGCGCTTGTAATCATTCATTCAACATTAAAGTGAATTACATAATATTAAAAAGCATGTGCAGTTACTACATCACTTTGTAAAATGCGCGTGCATAAGCATCCGACGGCGCCAGACTTCATGATGAAAAGACGCACAGGCACGTAATTCTTTTCGCACATACAGTATTTGAACCTCTACCTCCCAGCAGTATCACAGCCGATTTGAAGATTTTTCGATTAACTATGCACATTTAAGCATGATTAATTGATAGATATTTCAGAGTATTTGGCTGTAATAAATGGAAATACAGTTTGTTGAGCCTCGTAGGTTACGTAACATGGACGCCAATTCACTTCCGCAAAGATGCAGCAAAAGGAGCTGCCGCTGACACGTAGCAGGCTGCGCCTGCATTTGACGCGTGCACTCAAATTGTACCGTGACCTGCGTGAAGTTGAAAAGATCTGTTCTGAATATTTACAAATAACCGTGAAGACCAAGTGATGCAACAACGCATGGATTACACAACAAGTAGCTGGCGCCATAACCGCATCCCCTCCCATCCTCGGGTTTATCCTCCATTCCAGAAGGAAGTAAGCCTTACGTCAAGCACAATGCAATACTTAACGCTCCTAATATCACCCACTCATCATCTGGCGCCAGTATAAATTGATAACGATAAAATGATGGTATGGAGCCTCCATGAGTCGAAACGGTGTCGAGCACGGACATGATTCAGTCGTCGTCTCTTCTTCAAAGGCCAAGCTGCACTGTACACCGACAGAAAAGCGAGTTTTGGAACCTCCATTGATTCTTTTTATGATGACGCTACAAACCACTTGTTTAACTCGTCCTTAGTTACACAAACGTTGTCGAATGGAAGTTGCATGTTGTTAATAGTGTGAAGGAAGTACGTGCTAAAGTAGGCTTATGGCTTACCTCGACGACTGATGCTTCCTTGAACGTGAATGCGCAGACCAGTGGACCGCCTTCCGCTTTTATACATGACACGTGACTCACTGAGCCGGGTTTCCCTGGTGACGTGACGTCACGCCATCCTCTGTTGCCAGCGTCCATTCTGAACAAGGCACCGCACACGGACGCTCTTTGCCGTCCGCCATAGTAACGAATTGTCTCCTTCACGTATTTTACAGGAATAGAATGGAAGAGAAATTGTAAAATGAAAGATCACAAGCACAAAGACAACAGCAAATGCGGAAATGCTGCAGTGATGATTAAACAAGTCTGTTTGAAATAGTAAATGCAATGGTACTTAAACGACATAATCCATCAGTTCTACCATTGACCAAGCAACCATCAATACTTTACAAAAACGCATGAAACAGCATGCAACTGAGCCACATCGTTGGGTGCAGTTTGGAATCAATACTTATAGTACATAAGATTACAAAAACACAATGTAAATGAAAAAAAAAAAATACTCCCAGGGATACTGATTACACGATGATTTTTAAAAAAATAAGAAATGCAAGTACACTTTTCTAGATGTTTTTTGTGCTGATTCTGAATCTCGTTTTTATCTAGGACGCCAGGTTTTAATAATGATAATTATAAATATTGATAATAATAATAACACTAATCTATCCATCACCTGATCTGCTTGATAATAATAATAATAATAATAATAATAATAATAATAATAATAATAATTCGTACTGTGTATTTAGTCATATTTATGAAGTAAGGGTTAGGTTCAACAATAGGAGGATTTTTTTTTTCCTTTTCCGGAAAAATCATAGCCATAAATAACAGGCAACATAGCAATACTCTAAAAATGTCCGTATTGGTTGAATGTGAGTGTGAATGGTTTGTCTATTTGTGCCCTGCCATTGGGTGGCGACCAGGGCATGCCACGACACTAGTGAGATGAGCAGTTTAGAAAATGGATGGGAAAATCTATTTCATGAAAGCTTTTATAGAAAAGCCTGATGTGCTAAGGGAAAAAGTAAAGACATTTTTTAAATCGGGTCAGTGTCTTCACATGAATGCATATCATTAATAATAATATATAAACATAAATGTAATGTTATTTCAGAAGTGTGTGTTAACTGGTAGCCTTTTGCATTTATTAGTCGGCCTACCCAAGAAGTAGCTTTCAGCTTCAAAATGGCTCATGACCCCTAGTCTACTCTAATCACTCTATATCTGGCACAATCCCTGATGCATTAAACTCGCTTTTGCACCTACTTGGTGGAATCTGTGCAAGACAAGCTGTGGGTGCAACGAGTGTGGTGCACCATACAGGGATGTTATATAAAGATGTGTTAAATCACTGAAAATGAAATATCAATGCAGCATTGACAAGGTGCTCTTCATTAACATGCAGATTTTGGGAGCAGTTGACGGTTTACTGTCTGTCCTTTATTGGTTTGTCACCGTTCTCCTCTCTTGCACAAGTGTCACGTGACACGTTTGGGCAAGGCTACGTGCAGCAGTATGTGTACAGCATGGGAAATCCCAGCAGTGCAACATCCCTTCGCTCTTGTTGTCATATATGGTCACTTTTTGATTTCCGGAGAAAGTATTGGGAAATCTATCTATCTATCTATCTATCTATCTATCTATCTATCTATCTATCTATCTATCTATCTATCTATCTATCTATCTATCTATCTATCTATCTATCTATCTATCTATCTATCTATGAGGGGTGTTGCCTTGGGACAGCTCAAAAACAGTCATCTATCTCTCTCTCTCTCTCTCTCTCTCTCTCTCTCTCTCTCTCTCTCTCTCTCTCTATCTATCTATCTATCTATCTATCTATCTATCTATCTATCTATCTATCTATCTACTGTCTATCTATCTAACTGTCTATCTAAACTGTCTTGTCTGTCTGTCCGTTCGTCTGTCCCAATCATATTTGACTGACTGTTTCAAAGATTCTATTTTTATGTAATCCCGAGAGACTCGTGTCTTTTAAACTTTGGCTACTAGCTTTTTTTTAACCAACTGAGTGACTATGGACGCTCGCTATGACTCATCAAAACTGAAATATTAAGCGATGGCGACATCTTGTGGATATGTACAGTCATAGTCAAAGGTTTTGCCACACACGCACACACTCGCACGCGCGCGCACACGTACACGCACACATGGGTGCCCCCAAAAAATTAAAGTGATGGTGGGGCCGGGATGGCCATGTTTTCACTAACAAGTTCATTTCATATATTGTTTGATCAGGAAAATGAAAAGAGTTGTCATTTTCTATTTTATCAATACATTTGGGAGAAATTAGAAAATGAGTGACTCGACGAATAACTCCTCTTGTTACTAAGGGGAATGGCCGCGCTCCCTAGCGCTCTATCCCTGTTCTGCCGGAGTCACGGGAGTAACCGATTCCAAACTCTCCATTGGAAATCATTGTACTTTCATTGCTTATAACGTCCAAAAACGGCGATCAATTGGCACCAAAATGTATGTGGACATCTCAACTAATGCCCACTTCAACATATCAAAAGGATTGACCTCTCCGTATGGAGGTAAATTTGGTGCAAAAGTAACTTGTACTTGTACCAAGAAAATTAACAATTAAAATTGTAACAAGGAAATGGTAAAAAATTCTATTCGTAGAGAAAACAATTTGAAGGCGTGTGAAATAATTTTGTATCTGAAAAAAAAATTGTAGCTGAAAAAAAATATTGTACTTGTAAAAAAAAAGGAAATTTGTACTTGTAGAAACAACAACTTGTGTGTGTGAAAAACAAAATTCTCCTTGGTAGGAAAACGACTTGTAGTTGTGGAAATAAATTTTGTACTTGAAGCAAAATTTAATTTGTACCTTGTGGGGAAATACTGATTTGTACCTGTATGGATGGCAATTTGTAGTTGAAGAAGTCGCCACTTGGGGTCATGAGTGTTTTTTCTGCTGCTGTACGCACACGTGACTTTTGCACCATATTTACCTCTACCATGTGGAGCAAAACAGATATGTACTTGTGGAGACTCACGATTTGTACTTGCACATTTGGAGGCGGGTGCTGGGGGCGGGGCTAGGGGAAATGCGCCGTCTCGACAAATCAAGGATTTGGGCGGCTGAAGCTCAACCTCATTGGTTAACCTTGGTCGCCCAGCGGGAGCGCGCACGCAGGAGGACCCTAACCAACCACCACTTGGTAGGGGTGGGCGATACTGGGAATTTTGGTATCGATTTGATACCAAGTAAACACGCGGTAGTATCGGCCGATACCGATACGATACCGATACTTTTGCTTGGAAATGTTATGATCCCCTTATTAAGTTTTATATATATATATATATATATATATATATATATATATATATATATATATATATATACATATGGATATATATATATCCATCCATCCATCCATTATCGATACCGCTCACATGGGTCGCCGGGCGTGCTGGACCCTATCCCAGCTGTCTTCGGGCAGTAGGCGGGGGACACCCTGAATTCGTTGCCAGCCAATCGCAGGGCACACAGAGACAAACATCCGCACTCACAATCACACCCAGGGGCAATTTAGAGAGTCCAATCAACTTACCAAGCATGTTTTTTTGGGGAATGTGGGAGGAAACCGGAGTACCCGGAGAAAACCCACGCAGGCACGGGGAGAACATGCAAACTCCACACAGGGAAGCCGGAGCCGGGATCGAACTAAGCTAATTGTGCTAATAGTCATCGACACATTACATAGACACATCATGGATGTCTAACAAACAATTAATATGGACGTTTAACAATAACTTAACATGGACGTCTAACAAACAATTAACATGGACGTCTAACAAACACTTATTATCGGCACAAACATAGACACATACATCGACACATAACATATTTCTGGCACAAATAGAACCCCATACAAATAGAACCCCATAAAATGGAACCGCATATAATACAGGAGCAGAGAGAAGACGGAGCATGTGAGAATTGTTGGTCCAATGAATGGTATATTAAAAAAACACCTTGACAGCACTATTGACAATGGCAGAGTGATATGCCTTCTTTGTAATAAGGACTATGCTTACCAAAGAAGCAGTTCAAGCCTACCACATAAATACAAAGTAACCAGCCCGCGACTAAAGCCAAAGCTAATGATATCAATGGGGACGCTAATGTAGCGAGCCATTGCAAAGGTCTTCGCCACACTAAACTCAAGAACAGCCCACGTACGAGCAAGTCTGCGATCGACGACGGGCTGACGAATGTTCTTGCCAAGTGAATAGCGATGAACTCCAGGTCGATCAACATACAGTAATTGAAGACAAAGGGTTAATTGAGTTGTTTCAAACAGCGTCCAATGAGCCATCATACAAACCACCGTGCAGGACTGCAGTGATGACTAAAATCACGTCACTGCAGCTCACTGGACCTCAACTCGCAAACCACAGTTATTTAGGGGTGATTGGACACTTTACTGTTGGTAAGTGGAACTTCAACTCATTTTGCACTGATTGTAGTGAAAACAGAAACCAGGGACTTGGCTGATAAATGCAAAAACAGTTCCTCAAGGTGGCCAATGACTGGGTAATTGAAAAAAAAAAAATTAAATAAATAAATAAACAAATACAGAAACATGCATACAGACAATGGGGGGCTTTGGGCCTTTTCTCAGCTATTTTTAAATGAGATTAAAAAATACATTAATTAAATCAATTAATTACAGATCATAATTAATCTAATTTAAAAAAATCTCTTGACAGCCCTAATTATATATATATATATATATATATATATATATATATATATATATATATATATATATATATATATATATATATATATATATGAAATTAAATCTATTGAAAAAAATTGTGGTGCATTCGGGGACCTATAGTCATTGCATTATAGCACCGGCGGCCGGCCACATCTCTAAATATAGTTGCAGTGTAGGCCTTGATAGTGTCATTGACGTTTTTGTGGGTGTCTATGTGAACGATTAGGGTTTAAAATGCCCTGTTTCTCAGTAGGCCTATACCTTAATGCAAAGTGGTACTACCCTTTGCAACCACAGCAATGGAAAAT
Source organism: Filicampus tigris (assembly GCF_054856515.1). Classification (NCBI taxonomy): domain Eukaryota; kingdom Metazoa; phylum Chordata; class Actinopteri; order Syngnathiformes; family Syngnathidae; genus Filicampus; species Filicampus tigris. The sequence continues at coordinate 24,417,767 of NC_141224.1, read as the reverse complement.
AATTTGCATTTATTATTTTAGTGATTGTGGTACACACGCCCGAGTTGTGTGCGGGCAGCGTGGGATCGAACCCGCTCAGTGACGGTGTCTGTGTGTGCCCTGTGACTGGCTGGCGACCAGTACGGGGTGTAGTCTGCCTTCGCCCGTTGACGGCTGGGATAGGCTCCAGCAACTCCCCGCGACCCTGTATAGGATAAGCGGTTTGGAAGATGACACTATTTCCCGACAATGAATATGATAAGCAATGTCATGTATGAGAAGAGTGTTTAGTGATTCAATTCTCACATGCTATTTTAATTTGAGTCAACAGGGGGCGGTCTTGTCTTGTCACAACATGAGGAGCGTTCATGATCAGCTTCACTTAATATCCATCCATTCATTATCCAAACCGCTTATCCTCACATGAAGTTTAAAGCTATTGGAATTCCCTCGTGTTTAATTGCATCAATAATGCGACTTCTGTAAACAAACTAAGAGTTTATTTATCTGTAAAGTATACAAGGAGTACACATTTTTCTGTCTTCCAGAAAACAGAAAAACAGCTAACACAATATCATTAGTCTTTTCTCCCAAAAAAGCAAAACAACAAAAACAAAAAACGATTACAAAAAAAAAACCTTACTCTTCACCTGACAAATATTTTTGATGATTTCACAGTAACCGTATCGTTTGTGTTTAAAGAATATACACTCAATGGATATTTCATTAAGTACATCGGTACAATAATGAGATCCAGTCTAGCATGTAGCTAAAGAAGGCACCAGTAACCAAATTATTCGAAACTTCATATAATGCAGTGCACTTCCAGACCACTGTAAATATTACACAATATTACACCACACATATTCTATAAATAAAATGAATTGTTACAAAAATGTCACCAAAAACAGGGCATCATGGTGGAAACACTTTGTGTTTATAAAAATAAAATAGTACAGTGTGTTTATTTAATAAAGAATAAGAAACTGCTGCTGAATGTTTCATGATGGCCCTTCATCCAAGTATATAGTATATTTCAATTTATAACTGATATTTTATTTTATGTATTTTTGGAAGCATAAAGCCCCTCCCTATGTAGCACAATGTAATATTTATTGATATTTAAACTTCTTTTTGTAAACTGCCATTTGAAATGAGCCAGTTGGCCAGTGACAAATCTTTCATGTTCATCTCCCGCCACCACTTAACAGGAAATTTCAGTCTGAGCCGAGGTGTGGGGGTGAATGTATATGATTGTGCAGATGTGAACATATTAGAATTCTGGGTTTCCTTCATCCACAATACTGGAAAAACAAACCATTTGTCATGATACCGCCAACTACTGCAATTAATTCCACATGCTCTTATTGTCAGTGGTTTAAAAGTTGGATCATTAAGCTCAATTTTAGTGTTTATACCACCACTAATTATAAACATAAAATCATAAGGTAGTATTTCTTTACACTCTCATTCCACTGAATGGGATTCAACCATATACATAAACTCAAACAGTTCATCACACTGGTAGCCTTAAAACAACCCCTTGACCCTCCTCAGGCAAAGAGGCAAACCTCTCTGATAATATTTTCATAGGCTGAGAATTATAAGCATTTAGAGGTGCACTAAACGCAATGTTACTTTCATACCGGGATCTGCTTTCCATCATTCAGCCACAAAGTCTGCTGAGAAGGTTCGGGGGGCCAAGATTTAGCCCACGTTCAGACATTCATCATGACAATTATTTGTATAACATCTGCTATTTAGGAAAATGTATAGTGGAAAATTTGTGAGGGATGCAAATAAAGTTGATTTAAAAAAACATGATCTAGAGACCTAGAAATATTGAATCTTTCTAGTAAAACTTTTAAGATACACCTGTGAGTGTGTTTTCTTTATTTGTTGTAGGTTCAGATTATTTCCTTGTTTAGGAGAAGTGAATCGTTTCTGTTTTTCCTGCATATTAATCTGAAATCTTTTCTCAGGAAAGCCTGCGGGTGGACTGGACTGCGGCAAAAGAATAGGAAGGATGGAAAACAATATTCACAATGAGAAGCTCAGCTTGAAGTACGGCGTAAATGGAATGCGAGATTCCATAAAATGAGGGAGATATGCACAGACATACCAGATGTCTGAATGATTGTAAAAAAAAAGAAAAGAAAAGAGTTAAATAGTGTTTTTTTATGTCTATGTGATTTTTTATGTCTATGTGATTTATGTCTATGTGATTTTTGTGAAATTTAGAGTTTTAGATCCCTGCAAAAGTGTCATGAAGTAAATTATAAAACAAAGTTTGCATTTTCAATTTAAATTTTGATATAAAAAAACCATAGAAAAATGATTGGTGAACTGATTAGGCTCACATGACGAATGAAGCTGCTAAAATAAACTGTAATACTATTTGTAAATAAATCTTGTAAAGAAGAGGGAAATACATTAATGAATTGTAAATAAAAAATATTAAAATAAGGAAATTTAGCAACAAATACTACAAAGCCACAATGTGTAGCCATTTAAATTGACTATACATCACTACTCATTAACTTCAGATACTGTAATTTGAACATTTGAAGACATACATTATAACATGGACGTACTAAAATCACATTTCCGATCATTTAAAAACTCATTGTAATTCCTTTGTAAATTTGAAGATATAGAATCAAAGTGAGTTCTGACACCAAAATAATAACTGTGCACAGTGCTGCCCTTCGTATTATAACTTTCAAATAATCTGCCTAAAAATTTTGATTTCTGGATTCCCGATACACCACTAAAATGCTACTCATAAATATGTACAGTTAAATAAGCAATTCGTTTGTCATAAGTTGCTGCGCCTCCCGAGAAGTCTTCTGGGGCACCTTCCAAGTTGATAGATTTTGTTGGCCGTAGCAGTGATGATTCAGGGATGTAAGCAGTGCTTGTAGAAATGTGACGCAGATTGTGGCAACTTGTCCTGCCTCTCGCTCAAAGTCAAGGATCCAACACAACCCCGGTGAGGACAAGCAGTAATCAATGGATTGATCATTTCCATGCAAACAAAGATTCATTACACTGTGTGTGATGAATTCACCTTTCCTTCTGCCTACCTTGTTGTACCACCTGTAAAGATCTCCTCCATCTTGTGTTTGCTTTGGCCTGTTTGCTACCTTGGAGCTGTCACTTCACCACAGCCGATGTTTTTGTTGTCGTTGGAGATTGTGGAAGGATGTCTGTTAATCTGGTTTGAAATCCTCAACCTGGATCTGGCAGATTGCTATGAACACCTTTTGACTCCAGAGCAAAGAAGCACCCAAAAATTGAAATCTTTGTCTATTTGACTGATCGACTGTCCATAATCACTTTACAAGGAGATTGTCCTCAGATGTGTGTGGGATATGTCTGACAGTTTCAATTCATTTGGTTTGTCTTAGCTCAGACAGGAGTGGCAAACAGGTGTTATGTATTTTCCTAAATTCCTTTGAAATACCCAAAAAATAATCATCCTTACATAACGGAACAGAAACAAAATATTTTTTAAATTTTGACGTAATTACACACACTGTGAAGTGAAGGTGGTTATATCATGCATTGTATGCACAAAAGTCTAAACCAGTGATTCTCAATTGGTGGGTGGGGACCCAAAAGTGATTCGCAGACAGCTAATAAAAAGTGACATGGATTTGTATTCAGGTTTTTTTCAGAACAGCACTGAGGCGTCCCAAGGTCCCACATAGAACATGCAATATTGGGTAAGCGTAGTTACTCACTAGCTACTCTGTATAAACAAATACAATGCAGCTCAGCCTTTGGCTAGCAAACAACATAGCTAGCAATATGCTTTTTTAGGCAGCATATCAAACTCATTTGAAACTGCATTTGAAAAAGTATCATACTGTACATTTATTTTCAGAGGATATTTAAAAAATGCTGTATTGTTCTTAACATGTATAAAATGGGTCCCGACTTTACAAGAATGGGAAGAAGACAACAGTTGAGAACCACTGCTCTAAACCGTAAATGGTCAAAGGATGAAAGAGATGAAGCAACTTTAATTATGTGAACAATAGAGAATCTTAGAATTGCCTCTTCTGCCATTATCATACTTTATTTTATTTTTTTTAACGTTCATTTTCATCTAATCGTATGTGTGACTAATGTTGCTGATCGCCACCCTTTATTTTTTGCTTGAGCACCTGCTACCATGTCAGCCCATTAGGACAAGAGAAATGCTAATTTCTTATAAAGTCATTTGGTGGAAGGAAGAGTTTAGGTGAGAGAACGCAATGAAAAAAAAAAGACAATTTTAAGTGTGTGTGCTTGTGCTGGAGTTTAAGACAAAAGTACGTTTGGCAAAAGTAAAATTACACGCTTCCGATTACAAAAACATTAGGTGGGCCCCGGGAGACGTGCAGATGAAAGTAGAATGCAAAGAGAAGGTCTGCAAAGGAAGAAAGATGAGTAAACTCCAAAAGCCAAATTAGAAATTGATGATAAATTCTCGAGGCTTATACATTTTTTTGAATGTTACCAATTAGTAAATAAAAGATTATTTTTTTACTCTGCTGTTTATGCACTTCACGCCTACTTCTTTGCAGGCACAAGCAAAAAAAAACTCTGTAGGTACTCTACATTAAAAGTGTAAACATTTACACATCAGGGGATTTCAAAAAAATGTATCGGAGGTTATCCTGATTCCCAACGAATGCTTCTCATGTATTTTCCTCAATTGCTTGGGTTGTTGTACTGCAGTTTTTTATGTAATACTTTCAAGGTAGGTAATAAAGTAAGATTAAGATTCTGCTCATGAACATTGTTTATTAATCAATAACATTCACTGTCTGAGCGATAATTTAGCTGAAAGGAAAACATATAGTCATGTATTTTTTTTAAATGATAATACTCTCGGAGCATATTCTGTATTATATGACAATGGTAAATATTAAAAGCCAAATTCTAAACAGTTTTTACAGATGTAGGCTGAGTTTACCATCTGCATCAGGAAAACTGTGCAAGTACTGCATCTTGATTTTTTTTCTTTCAAAAACGTGTACTGTATAAAAGATTTTAGCAATGAATTGCAATCTGACAGACATAATGATAATATTGTGACTTTTTAATCAAATCTGTAAAAACACAATCTTGTCTAATCTTGACGTAGAGGGCGGTGGTTTTGCATTTTGGAGTTTGACATCCTTTAATGTCTCAATGCTCACTTGGTAATTATACAAAAGATAATGAGTTGCACACACACACCCCTACACACACACTAAACCGCTGTAGTGTTTAAACAGCTGTTCTCCTTCTGCATATCCAGCCATGTATATATACAACTTCTGTATTTTCTCCTTTCCTCTCTTCAAGTATTTTTTCCGTCTTCAACTGATTTGTCCGATTTGGGCTTGTGCTCTCCTTTATACAGAGGGCTCATCGTTCTGCCTCCTCCCTCACCTCACTGCATCAACACTCAGCCCTCCCGCCTTTGTTTCACTCCTCATATGTCCCACTCTCTCATCACATATGCCACTTAGTAAATCTGCAATTGTAGGCGTGTTGTGCATTAAAGACATCATCTGGCAATTTGCCAAGCATGAATCACACTTGAGTTTGTTTGACATGTTTTCAGATGTTCCTCAGCTATTCTCAGCATATCTTTGCCTTTTTGTTTCTTTCCCTTACCTTTGCTATTTTGTCGTTGCGCTCTTGCCCACTTATGTGTTTGGAATTGGATGTTTTGATTTGTGTAGAGAGTAGATCATGTGCTAATTTGTACTCAGAGTAATAGTTGAAAAGTTTCAGGACTGCAAACCATTCTCCGAATTTAGAAGGATGCTCTAACTCTATATATCGTTCATAAGTATTACGTCTGAAATAGTTGCTGGGCATATTTATGTACAGTACTGAGCTGCAGAGATTTAAAGTACTTACAGTATTTGCGGTAATCTGTTTTCCAAAAAGGAGACCTTTATCTGAGAAATTATATTTTCATAGTAATTACAAACCTACATAACAGTTTATTGGGCTACGCAAATACACTTAATTGTATCAGTCCCAAATGAATGGTTGGAAGCATTCCTCTATTCCTGTCCCTGTCCCCTGCTCTCACATTGTGCTGCACTCAACCGCCCAAGCACTTTCAACTTCAGTATGTTTAACTTATGTTCGCTATGGCACTGCATTATTGAAGTGTTTTGGCTTATTTGGAATCGTTCTGCTTATTTTGATTATGCAAGATGGTGGTTGTCACCGTTTATTGGTGATCGGTTGTCTTCTTGGCTCGTCGGTGCATGTGCCCATGCTTGAGCAACCAAGCACGCTGTTTACAGCTGCGGTCGGCCGTGGGTAACACACCATGCTCAAGCGTGTTTATTCACCATCGCCAATTTTCTTGTCTGAGTGCACACTAAAAGCTTTTTCTCAAACTTCACACTATATGTATTGAGCTGTTTGCTTTCCTGAAGGCTATAACTAACTTTATTTTGGGTATGGCGTTTAATTGTTTAATTGTTTAAAAGGGGAAGTCAACTCAAACCCAGGCCCACTAGTTGTAACACGGTATTCTGATTAATATTGCGTTTGTGGAATATGAGTTAAGCAGCAAAATCCACCCATTTTTTCGCCATTTCAGGGGCGGCCATTTTGTCACTACTGTCAACTGAAAATGACATCACAGATGATCAGGGCTCAGATAACAACCAATTATGGCTTAGCTTCAGAAAACAGGTGAGCTGTGATTTGTCGTTACCTGAGTCCTGAGCAACTGTGATGTCATTTTCAGTCGACAGAAGTGACAAAATGGCTGCCGGCAGAGATGGCTAAAAACGGATGGATTAACTCTTATACCACAAATGCAATATTTATCAGAATGCCTTGTTTCAACTAGTGGGCCTGCATAGAACATATTCTTGAAAACATATGTTTGGGTTGACTTCCATTTTAAGTGATGCCACGAGGAGCAATTCATTGGGGTTCCGTGACTATTAAAGCAGAGATGATCATTTGAAGAAATCCAGTATCCAACATGGACATTCGTCAAGCAAAAGAAGCATCATTGCTTAAAAACATTTATTTAGACATTATTGCCGCTGTAATGATGGGGGAAAAAAACTATACTACAATTATAAATTGTATCCTGCTGTCTAGTATTTACAGTGCATCATTTTTTGTATGTAATCCTAATCCTATGTATAATTCTTGGGAGAAAAGATTTTACAGAAGAGACAGTCTGACAGTTTGAGATTTTAGTTTTAGTCAACGCAGTTATTTTGTGAGGATAAACTATGAAATGTATTACAGTTAGTCAGTTTCAATAAAATACCAAACATTACCTAAAAGAAAACAAATACAAATAAATCTACAGTAAACGTAAACGAAAAAGTTTAAAATATTGCATTAAAAATAACCAGTGAAGTCGAAGATATTAAAAAAGGGTGACTGATAATCAACATCCCTTTTTCTAATGCCAATCACCATCCCATCCCTAGTGCACTCATGAGCAGCTACAGTTTGTGGATCAACACACATGCTGGACTGTATATTTTCTTCTTGGGCTTATTACCTGTTAATCATTAAAAGTAATGGGGTAAAAACAGCTAAGTAACATATGTGTCAAAGATTCTGGGACATGCTTTCACCATGCCTTCCTCCTTCAATGATCACACCAATCATGCTCCTTGTAGCGTTGAAAGGCTCAAATACCGCACAAAATTAAACCTTTGACCCCTCTGTCGGTCTCGAGTTTTACCACTGAACCGCCAACAATAACAAATCAAGAAATGTGAAATTATTCCACATTGCATATTCGAAATGAGGGGGAAGTAATTAGTGTCCCCCGATATACTGTTCTCTTGCCTGAGCTTAGACTGCAGACACTGAAATACATATTGGTACAATAAGTAACATATTCACATTCGATGAAATAGTTTCCTCTACTCCATCGTTTTCACTGGTCAAAGATCTTCTAACAATCTCCTGCACTCCATGTACTGTAATTAAAAGCGGCGTTCCTTCCATAAATCGACAGCTTCTGTGTGTTTTCAGATCCAATGTTGTCTCCTCCTAACCGTGCTGGAGACTGAAGGGCAGCCCAGTGAAGAAACTTGAGAACTGGAAGCAGAACTGGCTGGGCCTGAGTTTGTGCAGCCACAGATCACCTTGTTAGTCTTGATTTCACATTCGGACCCAAACCTGGAAGCTCCATCTGAGTGGTTCAGTTCAAGGTTGACTGAAGATCGGGTTGCCCCTCTGGCGTCCTGCGTATGTGCACGTTTGACTATGCATGCATAGGTGCAGTATATGTATGCATGCGTGCACATGACATGAATGTACCGTGAGTGTGGCCGTGCACGAGCGTGCGTCCGTGTGTGTTTGCTTGCTGATGGAGGGCCAGGTATGGGTTGAAGAGAAGGATTGATGGTCCAAGAGGGACTCTGCAGCTGGAACAGAGTACAGCAGACAGACAGACGGACGGATGGAGAGAAGCAGGGGAATAAATCATAGACAAGAGAAGGACGCTGGATGGAAGCGTCGAGATGGGAGAGGCCAGAGCACAGACTGGGGATCAAGATGAAGGATGAGGAGGAGGTGGGGACTCGTAGAAAATTGATTTCATTAGCCACATTCTTCAGAAATGAAGTGATGTAAGATTTCAATAATAAGCCAGTAGACTGCAATGAGTGCCGTCATTCTGAGATGACAGGAAACCAGAGGAAAAATAGCATGGTAATGTATCTGACCACAGCCATTTGCGATTCTGCACGCACACACCTCATACCTTCACTTTCCATTTCTCTTTTCTTCTTTTTACCACATCTCGAAACTTTCTTCCTGCTGCTGTCTAAGCACGCACACATGCAAACGCACGCACGCACACACATACACACGCACGCACGCACGCACGCACGCTATATGGCTTTTTTCTGACCACATCCCCTACTCACTCCTCTCCTCTCAACCTCAGGTCGTGCGGTAATGAATGTGTGACGGAGACTCGTGGCTACCAGACTGGCAGTGGTATTTTTAGCACTTCTGGCGGTTTCCAGCCTTAAATGTGCCCCAACGTCATATTTCAAGGTTTTCAAGCTAACCTCAAAGGGAGGAACGGATCATTTGCTTCAGGAAGGTTAAACTATTAGCTGTTGCTGTTAACCTGTAGATTGACAGGCTGTGGTGCTAATTGGCGATAAACGAAATGAAAACATCATTGTTGTGATGGCAGCAGGTTGAAAGAAGCAAAGTTGAAAAAGTAACAGTTGCACAATGGTACACCTGAAGGGGAAAACAACATTACATCCAGTTGTCAAAGTGAACGTGTTCTTGGATCATTAATCTAAACATTGTAGACTGTAGCAATTGAACCAGTTCTCATGTTGTTACAGAGATTGAAATAATAACAACATGATGTGAAATGTAAATGAAAGATAACAGCAGCCACTTTGCTTGGGTACATTTTAATCATATACATTGGGTAAAGCAGTGCTTTAAGTGGAAAAATAATAATTGGGCAGTGCATTTTACACACACACACACACACACATATATATATATATATATATATATATATATATATATATATATATATATATATATATATATATATATATATATATATATATATATATATGTATATATATATATAATTTCTCAAGATTTTCCATGATTGATTTTGCAACTACAATTTTCTACGAAGCGTGTAACAGATATTTACCTGAGTAAAATCTTGTAATTAATGTGGAAAAAAAATTAAAAGTATAATTCAAATGGAAGACATAGTTGGTATAGTTGTTGTTTTTGTGGAGTACAGGACTATTTTGCATTTTTCTAGGTAACGCTTGTTACACTGATATAAAATGAGTAGTGTAGGTATAAGTTACCCGTTGTTTTATAATTCCTTTACTGCCGAAAATAATGAGGTAACTTTTACATGATTTTCATGGATTATATTTATCAGTCACCACAATGTTTTTTTTCTTTTTTTTTACGATGTACAACCAGCAGCATACTTTGGGAAGTCATTCAGACTGTTGAAACCTGGAGTGACTTCAGGTTGTCACTGGACATCCATTTGATATTTACCATTCAGGTATTGTGTTGCATGTGGTTGGAACGCACTGGAAAATGATGATTGTCAAGTGTGCCTTAAGTATTAGCAGTTTCCAAGAAATGTTTGCTGACCTCGGGCCATAAAGTGCTGCATCATCCATATTCTGTGTTGATAGAAAGCGTGTCATGCATTGCTCACTTTTTTTCCATAATGACTAGCCAGCTGCAGCACACAAAACACACTGATCACAGTAGCGATTTTACATTGAGGCCAAAAAAGGCAGCTCCACCAGATGGGGTACGGTTGAGAGAAAGATTTGACATTTTCGGTCTTCCCAGCAGAGTGACTCACACTGTAGTTGTTCAGTCACCTTAGTTCCGTGTAGGCAGTGTGGGTTCAATTCTCACTCTTACGGTGGAAATGTCAATGTTTGTCTGTCTTTCTCGGTGCCTTGTGATTGAGTGGCAACTGTCCAGAGCAGGCTAGGCCGTCTGGACATTCTGTTCAATTCCTGGTGGGCCACTATGGGGCGCTATTTCAGCCACAGGTTTGTTTCAAACACAGCAAATAAAGTGCTTTTCCATGAATGGTCAGCCTGCTTTATGAAAAGCAAATCTCTCTCTCTCTGTCACTCTCGCTCTCTCTCTTTCTTCACTCGCTAGCCGGCAGCCAATCAGTACTCGGGGTTAGCTTAGCCTTTTTTTTTTTTTTTTTTTTAACTTCATCACAGACCCGGACGCAGGGTGCAACAGGTGAGGCTGGGCGGACAACATCATCAACACGCACCATCAGCAATGGGGCCCCCCAAGGATGTGTCCTTTCTCACATGCAGTCGTTTGTGTAGAGCCTACACGAACGACTGCACGTCAACGCAACCAGCTGTCAAACTCATGAAGTTTGCAGATGACATCACAGTCATTGGCCTCATCAAAGACGGTGATGAGTCTGCATATCAACAGGAGGTGGAGCAGCTGGTACTCTGGTGCAGCCAACACAACCTGAAGCTGAACACACTCAAGACTGTAGAGATGATTGTAGACTTCAGGAAACATCATTGGCCAGTCACCACAGCTGCCCCTTAAATTGTCCAAATGCCCTGTGTCAACCGTCGAGATATTCAAGTCCTGGGAATCACAGTCTCTCGGGACCTGAAGTGGGAGGCCAACAACTCCATATTGAAAAAGGCCCAGCAGAGGATGCACACAAGTACCAACAGTAAAACAAGCAAATGTTTGCAGATGATGCCTCAGGAAATGAATTGTATGCTTAATGACGTGTTCAAAGTTGTTTTGAGGGTTGAGGCCAAATCACCATTTTTGCCCTATTTCATCTGTTGAGGTATCAAACTTCCTCATGTTTCAGGTCATTCAACCCTTCCTAAGAGTTTGGGGTCACTATCTTTTTCCTAAGATACTGGTTAGTATGGACCTTTGAAAGATGTATGTATTCTTCACAAAATTGCTATATATATACATACATATATATATATATATATATATATATATATATAAAGTAAGTATTCCCACCTACAGACCTCTGTCAAACGGAAATTCCCGCACCCGGAAACACAACGTATGCATTAAATGTTTTACTCCTCTATTACATTAACGATGGATTCCTGACAACCGAAGTTCCGGTATCCGGAACCCGGAACCAATAGCGAAGACCGCAGTAGCGCAAGCTCAAGCAGTCCCCGCTCTACACTACAGAAAAACTTTGACCGGTCGCCATCATCAGATCAAACGGAAATTCCCTCACTCGGAAAAAAAACGTATGCATTACATTTTCTACTACTATATTAAATTTACGATCGATTCCTTACAACGAAGTTCTGGTATTGTATCCGGAACCCGGAAGCCAGAGCGAAGCCCGCAGTAGCGCAAACTCAAGCAGTTCCCTCTCTAAACTATGGAAAAACTTTGACCGCTCCGCCGTCATCGGATCCAAAACGGCGACATGTAAGTTACTTCTTTGGCATGCGTTTTGCTGAAATTGCAAAAGATTTAAAATGTATTCATTTACATTTTCGTCTGTAGCTCATGGCGTCCAAACTAAGAAGAACGGTAATGACCGTGGAAGAGAGAGTGGAATGCATCCGATTAAGTAAAGCTGGACACAAAGTAAAAAACATCCAGGAGACACTTGAGTCGAAAAAACTCAGATCTACAAGACTTTGAAAAACAAGGAATCTATTCTGGCTCAGTACAATTCCAGCAGTTTGCCTGCTCAAAGGAAATTGCTTGTGGCTCGACAGACGAAGTACAGTGGCGTAAATGAACGTGTCCTTTTGTATGCACAAGAATCACCAGTGATGATCAACGGCACAGTTACTTGCAATTAGCAACAAAACTGTATGATACGCAGACAAACATTTTCATACAGCAAAAATATTTGGACCATGTTTGTTATACTGTACTGTATTTTGTTCATATACCTGTGCTTTATAGTGCAGTTTTTAATAAAATTATTATTATTATTATATTGCTTGTGTTGTTAACTTGTTACACATGTATTTTGTTAACATACTTGCACGTTTATACAGGACATGTACCGTAGTCGTTTCCCACATAAGGAAATTCCGTTATAAGGAAAGATTGGACAATGCAAATATGATTCCTTACTAGAGAATACTTACTGTATATATATATATATATATATATATATATATATATATATATATATATATATATATATATATATATATATATATATATACACACACACACATTAGGGCTGTCAAATGATTACAAATTTTCAGCGAGTTAATCACAGCTTAAAAAATAATTAATTGTAATTAAAATTCGAACTATCTCCAAAATATACCATATTTTTCTGTAAATTGTTGTTGGAATGGAAAGGTTAAAGACACAAGACGGATACATACATTCAACATACTGTCAATTAATTGCCTCCATCTAACCCTGTCCTCTGCATCCTCTTCTCTCACACCAACTACCTTCATGTCCTCCCTCATTACATCCATAAACCACCTCCTTGGTCTTCCCCTAGGCCTCCTGCCTGGCAATTCAAAACTCAGCATCCTCCTACCAATATATTCACTATCTCTCCTCTGGACATGTCCAAACCATCTCAGTCTGGCCTCTCTGACCTTATCTCCAAAACCTCTAACGTGCTGTCCCTCTGATGTACTCATTCCTGATCCTATCCTTCCTGGTCACTCCCAGAGAGAACCTCAGCATCTTCATCTCTGCCACCTCCAGCTCTGCCTCCTGTCTATTCCTCAGTGACACTGTCTCAAGACCAAATACCATCGCTGGTCTCACCACAGTTTTGTACACCTGTCCTTTCATTTTAGCTGAAACTCTTCTATCGCACATCACACCTGACACTTTTCTCCACCCGTTCCAACCTGCCTGTACATGCTTCTTCACCTCTTTTCCACACTCTCCATTGCTCTGGAGTACTTAAAATTCTCCACCTTCTTGATCTCTTCTCCCTGTAAACTCATTCTTCCACTTGGGTCCCTCTCATTCACACATATGTATTCTGTCTTACTGCGGCTAACCTTCATTCCTCTCCTTTCCAGGACAAACCTCCACCTCTCTAGCTTCTCCTCTACCTTTTCCCTGCTCTCACTGCAGATCACAATGTCATCTGCAAACATCATAGTCCATGGAGATTCCTGTCTGACCCCGTCTGTCAGCCTGTCCATCACCATAGCAAACAAGAAGGGTCTCAGAGCTGATCCCTGATGCAGTCCCACCTCCACCTTGAACTCCTCTGTCACACCTATAGCACACCTCACCACTGTCTTACAGTCCTCATACATGTACGTCTCCCTTGTTCTTAAAAATGGGAACCAGCACACTTCTCCTCCATTCCTCAGGCATTTTCTCACTATCTAAGATCCTGTTGAACAACCCAGTCAGAAACTCTACTGCCACCTCTCCTAGACACTTTGCTAGTTCCTGGTCCACAGCATTCATCTTCTAGTCTTTGGTCTCTCTCATTTTCCACGTTCATCAGCTCTTCAAAGTACTCTTTCCATCTTCCCATCACGCTACTGGCACCTGTCAATAGACTTCCGTCCCTACCCTTAATCACCCTAACCTGCTGCACGTCCTTCCCATCTCTGTCTCTCTGTCTGGCTAAGATCAGTCTCCCCCTCCTTACTGTCCAACCTAGCATACAAGTCATCATAAACTCCTTGTTTGGCCTTTGCTACCTCTACCTTCATCTTACGCTGCATCTCCCTGTACTCCTGTCTACTCTCCTCAGTCCTCTCAGTGTCCCACTTCTTAGCTAACCTCTTTCTCTCTATACACTCCTGTACCTCCTCATTCCACCACCAAGTCTCCTTATCTACTTTCCTTCCAGATAACTCAGAAGTACTCTCCTACCTGTCTCCCTGATCACATTAGCTGTAGTTTTCCAGTCTTCTGGAAGCACCTCCTGACCACCCAGAGCCTGTTCTAACTCCTTCCTAAAAGTCATGCAACCCTCTTCCTTTTTCAGCTTCCACCATTTCATCTTCTCCTCTGCCTTTGCCCTCTCCATCTTCCTCACCACCAGAGTCATCCTACACACCACCATCCTATGCTGTTTGGCTACACTCTCGCCTACTATTACTTTGCAGTCACTGGTCTCCTTCAGGTTACACCGTCTACACAAGATGTAGTCTACCTACCTGTGTGCTCCTACCACCACTCTTATGGGTCACCCTATGTTCCTGCCTCTTCTGGTAGAAAGTATTCACTATAGCCATTTCCATCCTTTTTGCAAAGTCAACGACCATCTGTCCTTCTGCGTTCCTCTCCTGGATACCAAACCTGCCCATCACCTCCTCATCCCCTCTGTTTCCTGCACCAACATGTCCATTGAAGTCCACACCAGTGACAACTCTCTCACTTCTAGGTATGCACTGTATCACTTCATCAAAGTCCAGCCAGAATTTCTCCTTCTCCTCCAGCTCACATCCTACCTGTGGAGCATATCCACTAACAACATTGAACATCACACCTTCGATTTCTAGCTTCAGACTCATCACTCTGACACTCTTTTGACCTCCAGGATATTCCTAACAAACTCATCCATCCATCCATTATCGGTACCGCTTCTCCTCACAAGGGTCGCGGGGCGTGCTGGAGCCTATCCCAGCTGTCTTTGGGCAGTAGGCGGGGGACACCCTGAACTGGTTGCCAGCCAATCGCAGGGCACACAGTGACAAACATCCGCACTCACAATCACACCTA